>NW_022986897.1:0-134240 GCF_010094085.1 Westerdykella ornata
AGAGCAAACAGCAGAAAAAGAAGATAGTCTCTACTCTCCTATTAGACATAAAGGGAGCCTTCGACTATGTCTCTAAAAACCAACTTCTATCTATTTGCATTAGGCTAGGTTTACCACTTGGCCTAATAAAGTGGATTGCTTCCTTTGTAGAAGATAGAGAACTATAGCTACAGTTTAATGGGCAAATACAAGACAAAGAAAAGATAAATACAGGAATCCCACAAGGCTCTCCTATATCCTCTATCCTGTTCCTTATTTATATAAGTGAACTTTGTAAAAAGGAAGGGAATGTAGCTTTTAAAGTAAGCTACATTGATGACTTTTCCTTCTCTATTGCCTCAAACTCTGCACAGAAAAACTGCCGAATTCTACAAAAGATAGCTAGTGAGCTAGTTACAGCAGCTAAGCACTCTGCCATTGCCTTCGACATTGAAAAGACAGAGCTTATCCACTTCCACAATAAGCGAATAGCAGTAACAGATAGTATTACTATAGGAGGAGCAACTATAGAGCCTAAGACAGAGGTTAGATGGCTAGGAGTCTTTTTAGATTCTAAGTTATCCTTCAAACCTCATGTCTATAAAAAGATCACTGCAGCGACAAGAGCTCTATTTGCTATAAAGAGACTTAGGAACACACAAAGGGGCTTGTCCGTACAAGCTACCAGGCAGTTATATATTGTCTATGTAAATTCTATTGTAGACTATAGAGTTCCTGTTTGGTGGGACAAGGGGAAATGCAATCTCCTTGCACAACAGTATAATTCTCTACAATACAAGGCTCTTACACAAATCCTAGGAGCATTTAAGTCCTCTCCTACTCTAGCAATGGAGATAGAAGTGGCTTTACCTCCTTCTGTTGTAAGATTTGAGAAACTATACAATTCCTATGTAGTTAGGGTTCTAAAATTCAATAAGCAATATACAGTGAAAGAAGCCTATCTAGCTCCTATGCTGGATGAACTAGAAGACTCTATGTGTCCTAACAAGGCTATACAGATTCTAGAGCCTACAACGCAACTAGAACGCCTAGTGGCTAGGAACAAGGATCTAGTTCCTAATTGGGAGATTGAAGACTATCCAGTTTTTAAACTATGGGCATCTAAAATAAGAGCAAACAAGGGCACTAAAGATAGAGAGAAGGTTGATACAGCTTCTATTACCACCTTCCTATCCCTTAAAGGTAAAATTAAGGACAGGACCTTAGAAGATTGGCAACAGTGGTGGCAGAAGAACAGTAAAAGACATAGTAAACACTATGCCTATATCTGCAACTACACTACCCCTTTTCCACCCACCACACCAAAAGGAACAGTTTCCTAAGAGGGTACACAGTGCTTTCTACCAGTTAAAGCTTAGAAAAGGCTTTTTTAAGTCTTATTCTAAGCTTATAGGCAAAAGTGATACAGCTACTTGTTTTAGAGGCTGCAGAGAAAAGCAAACACCAGAACACCTTATTCTATACTACAAGAACTACAAGCAGGAAAGGAAGGAAGCTTTAGAAGCACTAAAGTCTTCCCTTACTCTGTATAAGCTCTTCTACATACCAGAGGATAGAAAAGTCTTATTTACCTACCTTGAAAGGACCCAAATCGCTACCCAAAAGTGGCTCCTACAACAGGAACCTCTAGAGGATATGGAATAAAAGATGGACAATAGAAAAATATATAGAAAATAGACAAAACTATAAAAAGACAATAGGTATAATAGGGTAAGATCTTAGAAGGAAAATGTTTAGGTTTTCCTTTGTTTATTCTATCACACTCACTTCCTTTCATCACCTTCTTCTCTCCTACACTCCTTTATCTACCCTTTTTCCTTCCTTTTTTCTACCTTAACAAGCAGTTTCACTACTCTCACTTAAGCCTAACATATATGAGGGCCTTGAGAGAGGATGTATATTAGTTAGTATAGCCATATCATAGTCTTAGACTCAATACATATATTTTGATCAAAAAAAAAAATAAGTATTATAGTATTAAAGATTGTATAATAGTCTAACTATGGCAAGACTTTATCTCCATGGCACTTAGTCAGTGACATTTCTTTTCCATAGGACTTAGGTAATCGAATAATTGTAACATTGTAAAGTCGTCAGCAGATGGAGATGAAGCAAAGGGCCAAGAGTAGAGAGAAAGACCAAAAGGGGTATAATATCACATACTTAGATAGTTGGCCCTTTTTTAAATATATGTATTTTTCTACTCAAGCACTTCTGCTATACACACCTGCTATAATGCTGTTGCTAACAGTATATCTTGCTCTGCAACAGATCATAGATTCAATATTAACTCTATAAGTTTTCATGTTGCAATTTTATACAATATAATGTTAATAATAGTTGCATATGCAATTAATTTTGTTAGTAACACACATTACTTTAAAAAGATTTCCAACAATGCTGTAACAAAGTGTGAGTATAAACATTGGTTAAACTTCAACATCTATTATATGCATTAATCTGATACTCCTTAGCATCTGCGTATCGCTCTTGGTATACCCTCTTTTTCAAGATACATTTTCCTCTACCTACCTACACTACAACAACAATGCAATAAGATAAGATAAAACTTAGTAGATATTTATTTTTTTATAGAACTATGCCTATTCTAAAAGTATTGCTTTATTTTATTGCATTATTGTTGCTGTACAGGTAGGTGTTTCCTAAGATCCTATCCTGCCTAAGCATAAGCAGAATTCTTAGCGTGTTGCTACAATGCACATGCAAACCTAAGATCGTGTAAAAGTAACTTTATACTATTTATACTATAACAACAATGCAATAAGGCAGGCTAAAACTTGGAAAAAACTTTTCGGAGACCTCCCACATTCCCTAACGGCGACCCCCCACTCAGATGTACGCAGTCGTGACCTGAACTTCACACCACTAAGCCTATAATGGCAGCTGCCATGGCTCGGAAAACGTTATTCTATGCCGGCAATGTACTCCTCTCCGATTTCGCAGCATAGGCCTACATCACCCATTTGAGCGTAGTGAATGGCCCAAATTTGTCACCTACACAAGGCACTAGACCTCACTTAATTCGCGCTAGCCGAAAGTGCGCCTAGCTAGTGGAATACCAGACCATGTAACTGCCTCTACAACAACAACCAACCACTGCAACACCATCTCTGTACATACAGGAAATCTCATAATTGCTCTCCTGACTGAGCGCTTTCAATTGCTCCAATCCGCTTCCAATTTGGATGTTGCGTTGTGGTTCTGTGGTGGGTCGAGGTAAGTCCATCTATCAGCCCTAGCACCACGTAGGTAGCTGCCACCACACCATCTCCAACCAGGCAAGTCTATCTGCTAATGCAGCCGATTAGATGGCGAATATGAGCCCTCCACTTGAGCCTACCCCTGAGGATCCAGAAGCTCTGAGTAACTCTCTGGTTAATAAGGATGCCAATGACAAACCAGATGGTGAATTTATTGAGAAGGAGGACTACAAGAAGGCTGTTGCGGAGCTCAATCGGCAGCTGCAACCACAGGGTTACGCAGTCTCCATTGACAGCTACAAAAAGTATAAGGGGAAGACTACCAAGGACTTGATCAAGGTTGTATATCTCCACTGTGCCCACTCTCGCAAATATACCCAGGAAGGCAAAGGAAAGGCTACACAGATGACCCAGTGTGAATACCATGCAAGTTTACACCAGTTTGGCCTTATTTGGAAGCTCCACATCCGTAACCCATCTCACAATCATGAGCCTGCAATGAACAGCTACTCATTGCCTCACTTCCATAAAAGATCTGAGTATGGAGATAGGATTATTGAAGAGGGTTTCAAAGGCAATATTCCTGTGAAGGAGACCTTCCGCCAGCTCCACAATCTTGGAGAAAACACCACCATGAAAGATATATACAATCAGTGGCGGAAGCTCCTTCGTGAGGAGCTTGGCTGCCGCACTAAAGTTCAGGCACTCCTTGAAACTCTGGATGAATATACCGATGAAGAAGGCATCAAATACTTCTACCGGCATGGGCTTGATGAGCAGAGTCGGCTCTATTGAGTACTGTTTTCACATCCAGTATCTGTTAAGATACTTAAACAGAACCCCGATGTTATTATTATGGACTGTACTTACAAAACCAATCGTTTCAACATGTCCTTACTTCATATAACTGGAATAACTACCTTGAATACTACCTTTGACATTGGCTATACCTTCATGCCTGGAGAAACAATTGAAGATTATGATGCAGTAATTCACAGCTTCCTTGAGTTTGTATAGGAGTTAGGAGTTACTCCTCGCTGCTTCCTTGTTGATCAAGAAGATGCTCTCATCTCCGTACTCAATCACTATTTTGCTAGAGTTCTCATATGCTATTGTATGTGGCATATAAACCAGTACATTCAGGCTGAAGCTACAAAGCGTGCATGGGATGTACGCTGAAAAGATACAGATGAGGAGAAAGAGGAGATTCAACAGCAGAGAGAGACCTTCCTTTCATGGTGGTATGGGCTAGTAGGATGCAAGACTCTTGTTGAATTCTGGGACATGTGGGCAGAGCTTAAGGAGGACTACAAAGTCTATCCAAAGCTCCTCTCCTATCTTGAAGAGCACCAAATACCCCATCGGAAGCACTGGGCCAATTACTACACAAAAGATTACCCCGACTTTGGAGAGAGGTAAGTTGCTCCTCCATCATTTGCTGTTCATCGGCTAACCAAAACAGTGTAACTTCCCGGGGTGAGGGCACTCACAAATGCCTCAAGGCCAATCTTACGTCGTCGCTGGGCCATCCATACGATATTTTGAAGTCCATTCATCATATGCTAGTTACTCAATACAATGAGTATAAGGCAGCAATGGGCATAGCCTATTGTCAGGTCCAAAAGAGATTGAATTTGCCTGAATTTCAAGACCTTCACAACAAAGTAACGTCTGTTGCATTAGACCTCTTGAAAGAGCAGATCTCACTTGCCAAAGGAGATAAATACCAGCCTGGGTGTACTGGCTCATTCACCAAGAAGTATGGTTTGCTCTGTTGCCATACTCTCTATCGACGGGCCTACCGATCAGCTAGTGCAGAGATTACAATAACTCTTGAGGAGATAGATCCCCATTGGCACTATTATCCACAGAGAAGCAGCGAGCAAATACTTCCTGCTGTAGTGCCTCGGGATCCTGCAACAGTCAAGGGCAAAGGCCACCCAAAGAAGCAGAAGATGAGTGCCTCCAACCCCCGGCTCTCCACCCTTACTGACAGTCAGAGAGTGCCTTCCAGCTTTGAGGTAGTTGCCGCAAGCCAGGTCACTGCTACCCAGCGCTCCTGTATCTCTCACACTCCAGGCCATAGCCATGGGAGTGATGGAGATCAATCTCAGGTTTCTGTTACCGCAAATTCTACTACCAAACCTGACTGTGGCAACACCACTAGCCAACCAATTGAGATTGAAGGCTCTGCCCCAGAAGCATCTAGAGATGGCTTACCATCAACTCAGATGACTGCGATTGTGCTAGGTTACGAGCCCGATGAATTTATGGATCTCTCATAGTTCAGGAAGGAGTTTGCAAGGAGGAGCAACACTATGGACAACTCTGAGAGCAAGAAGAAGTGTGGGAGGCCTATTGGTTCGAAAGATAAGCAGCCATGCAAGCGCAAGTCAGTTGGCAAGGGCGCTGAGATGGTAGCTGAGGCAGAGGATGGGGATGTTGGTGTTTGAGTTTGGTGTTCCAACTCGGCTGCATCACTGGCTGTGCGGAGTCCCCATAACAGTGAGCTACAGCACCACCAAAAGCGATCGGAAAATTCTGAAACTTGGGGAGATGGTTCTTTTAGTGTAGAACTTTAATTTGAATTAATTACTTTAACTGTATGTTGTGTGGGGTTGAATTTTGCATAGGTGATGGGGTGAGAGTGGCGATGTTGCCTGAGATGGCTCAGAAGACTGTTCCTTGGCGTAGGCCCTGCAATGACTGCCGGTGCTCGGAGTTGGGCCAGTATTTGGCGCCTCCATATATTTGATCACGGAGCATAGTTTAAAATTAAATATATCTTATAAGTTTAACTCTGTCTAATTATGTTATTGTTGCAGCACAGGTAGGTGTACAGAAAACGTAGGCAAGTCAAACGCAATATGAAATGCCAAGGAGTGTCGGATTAATATATACAATAGATGTGTTAAGTCTTAACATGCTTGCAACATGTTTTAGCAAGAACCCTAAATAGCATATACTAACAACACCGTTGTTTATCTAGCATCTATTCGCGCAAAACATTATTTACAGTGTTGTTCGAGCTACAAAACAAGTTGTTTTATTAACACTTGTTGAGTTTACACTTAGTATAAAACGTGTTCAAAAGCACACGTGTTGAAAATTCAATTTCATGTTACTATACTTTCAACGCCATATTCGCTAAGCTACTTAGCGTCTTACGGGTGTAACGATCCAAGAGGAGCTAGACTCCACCCGACCAGGGTTGCTCTCAGTTAAGCGAGGAAGGTCTCAGAGCACAGCGCAGCCGGCCCAATGATCGTTTGATCCCTCCGGAGCAAGGAGAGCAACGGAGCAAGGGCATACAACCTGCTCTCAATGCTCTACTCGTGTTAGCGGAGCAAAGAGAGCACCTCATATATATAACAGTAGACGATGAGCCCATATGGCTCATCGTGTTCAATTTCAATCAGTACTCCTTAGTACACTTGGTTTTCAAAATACGCGTTACCCCCGGTGTCACCCCCATTACCCCCGGTGTCACCCCCGTGCAAGGAACCCTATCGTTCATTCCCGAGAACCAAGATTCCTAGAGGACATACCATTATCCGAGGAACCTTCACAACGGGTACCTGTTCGGCAACACATACACATAACTGCCGATGCGTGTCTAGTCATACGAGGCTAACGTCAAGGAAACGTACCACATCAAAAGCCAACATTTTGAATTCCCGTTGAACGAGTTGGATAGTCTGTGCATCCTTCACAACGCTTCTATATACCCAAGCAGCTCCCAACGTTTCATACAAGCTCGAACCAACGGCTATCATAACAATGCATAACAGATATCTCGGAAATTGCATATGACTAAATGCCTAAGCTTCTTGGACTTGTTGCTTTCCCATCATTATTATAGCGTCTCTCATCTCATGCGTCAGTTCTATGTTTGATATTCAAGTGGTTTCACGACGAGATAGCAATTCTTGGCCAATCTCCACAATGAGGGACGAATAGATGTCTGTCCATGCCCCCCAAACTCAAGAAAAAAACCAACAGACCCTCGCCATCGGAGCCCAATGCCGAACCCTCCCTCCAACACTCACCTTGCCGATTCAGCCGGACGAGCATCCAGGTAACCCTAGATCCCTCAGATCCCAACCCCGTACCCATTAAACCCACAACTGCGCGTCATGCCCAACCGAGTATCTAAGACAAAACGAAACGAAACGAAACGCTCGTGCATCACCCACGTGCCCATCCTGCCGAATTGCCGTGGGTAGACGGATGCCCGTGCAAAGACGATTAATTTTCCTAGCAGCCAATCCAGGAGCAGACAGAGGGGAGGTACGCTCGCTCCTCAAACGGACCCTCGGAAGCGTGAAACCCTATTGGGAGCGTCGCGGTGTGTTGTTTCCCCGGCTGCCCGCTTCGGCTGTTTCTGATTCTCGTGTCACGATGATCGTGGTGGTTATAATTATATCCTCATTTCGTTATTTCTTTTCTGGGGTACAGATCTTTTGAAACAACACCGCCACACCGGTTGCGTCATCGGTCCGTTGCTAAGCCACTATCTGATATTGATGTATGGTCTCCACACACTAACGTCCACACACACGACGCTCCACCGTGCCTAACGCCAAAACTTCCGAAGCAAATCACCATTCATTACACAGTTCCAAGATGTACCAAGCTCGGCTCCCTCCGAGAGAGCCCTGAATCAGGCGTAGGACCTCCGTGACCACCGAGCCAGCCTGTCATCCTCCTGGATGCCCAGCATACCTATACCGTGTAGATTACTATCATCGTCCAAGGCGTCCAATCAAGCAAAAACCGAAGCCTACCTCCTTCCAGGGCACCATCCTAATAATCCCGACTGCAACGTGCAACGTGCAACGCTAGCCTACCCTGTGCGTCGGCCTCTCGGCTCCGCATGTCATCTTCGCATGTGGGCTATGCATCGTGTCCACTTTCGGGATGGGAAGGGTTGCCAGGGAGTGATAAGGAGGGCTGGCTGGCTGGGGCTGGGAAGGAGGGATTAGATTGGGAGCCGAGTGGATGATGGATGATTGCGTGGTGTCGGATCTACTGTATCTGCTTATGCGGAGAAAATAGGGAGGGGATGGAGGCCTACTAGGGCGCGCGAGACAAGGCTTGCCAGTCGTTGGCAGTTGCTTTCTCGCTTTGCCTGGTCTTGCCTGAGAGGGACGTGAGAGGGGGGAAGGAGGAAGAAACATATATATTTCAGATAGGTAGGATGACGGATGACTACCTTCTCCTCCCGCCTTACTTTCTTTCATCCATCGTTGGCCTGACGGCTAGGCTATCAAGGACGGACTTCCAAGCAACAATAGCTCACCGACAACGGCCTTCCAGAAGTCTTCTAGAAAAGAATCTCCCGACTCTCTCTCCCGCTACTCCTTTGTAGCAACTCTCCGACCTGCGCCACATTCCCGCCGCCAGGCCACTTCTCCCCACTCTTGGACTACTATACTACGAGACTACTCGCTCCTCCTACCGCCATCATCGTCGTTCTCCTCCCTTGCAATCTGCAGTCCCAAATGCAGTGTCCCACCTGCCACGGCAACGGCTCCATCAAGTGCGACAACTGCGCCGGCGCGAGCTGCCACGCCTGCAAGGCCGGGCAGGTCAAATGCCACGTCTGTGAGGGCGCCGGCGAGATCCATACCGACCACTGAGACACCTACCGTCTATCCTCCTTCTTGAGAACCAGCATCGCAGGATATTCCGCGGATCGAGCAAACACCATGGTTGCCTAATTGCCTTTTTTCCTTTATCAACAGTCTAACAGGAAAGGAGGAGGGAATGAGGGATATGGATACGAATATGGATATCATGCTTCTACTCTATATGCACAATGGTCATGCGATCGTTATCACGGCGTGCTATTGCATAGTGCATACCTACCTGGGCACTCGCTAGGATTCTTTCGCACATGCATGCATGCATGAATGCACCGCAATTCGCACGAACCGATGAGTGACCCGGCGGGATGGATGGGAGGACGTGAAGAAAATGTGGGGTATCTTGATTAGTACATATCTCGTCATTTATTATGTATCGGGGTCTGTACTATGGGAGGCATATGTCATAAGGCGTTGGAGGCATGGTTGGATATATCGTTGATTTACGAGGAAGAGGAGGAGGCTCATCGATATTCATGGTGGAACCTTGGAACCTTGGAAGTGTAACGGGTAACGGCCGATTCCTGCTCTCGTCGATCTTTATCTTGTACAGCTAGGGGGTTTCCTTACATTCTCGTCGATGCCTATTTTGTACAGCTAGGGATTCCTTATAGGGTTCAGGTACGGAGTAGAAGGCTCCGAGGTTGACCATGTACGCATACATTATCCACTGAGCTTTCCAGGCAACGTCTTTCCCCGCTTGAAGAACTTATTATCTCTGTCGCCCACACCCATATCGTTTATTAACAGAGAAGGACGAATGCACAAGAAACGATAGACAAAATTCAGATAAGACAAGTCATGAGCATCGTAGACGTCGTGACGCAGGGAACGGTAGCCGTGAACTCGTTTGCACTGTTGCTCGGAACGCATGCAGGCATGAAAAGAAAAATAAGAAGAGGGTTGGGAACGTGAAGAAAATGCGCACCAGTGTCCAACTCTTGCTGCCCATAATGCGTAACCAAACAAAACCAAGCAAAACCTATGAATACACTCTGAAGTGGTTTGTAAGACGCTTTCTCAAAGCGAACCGGACTGGTTAAAGTTGCTTCGGTGAGTAGCACAACCCTCATCACTCAGAAAATTTCATGAGCCAGGCCGCCGTACCCGTCATCGCTCTTCCTACTCGCAGCAACGACCTCGGCGCGTTTCCCATCGACACCCTCCGGAATAGCAGGGACCTGCGGCACGCTGACTCCATCCGGGACAACAGTAACGATATCCTCAGTCGGAGTATGCTGCATGTGTCTCTTCCTCAACGTCGACCTGCTACTGCGCGACTTCTTCAGCCTCTTGCTATCGCTCCGCTGCACAGCCTCGTCGCTTGAGAAAGAGCTGTACGTCGAATCCACATCATCGTGGTTCTCAGCGTCGTCGCTAATCTTGCGCTTCTTGACACCGACGGCCGGAGAGGACGGTTGCGATGCGCTATAGCTCGTCCGATCCAACGCTTCTTTGAGCTTGCGCTGCGTGTTGGCGAGTTCCTGCTCGATATTCGAGATTTTCCTACGGAGCCGCTCTTGTCGCTCAAGATCCTTTTTGGATGGAGTGGACCGAGGACGAGGTGTTCCAGGCGCGGTGACAGAGGCTGAGGATACGGTACGGGTTAGACGTGCAGTGCCGGTTGTCGGGTCGATAGCTGGGTTCCTTGCATTAGCATCATGTTCCCATCTTTCCTTGCATCAAGCGAAACATGGGACGTACCAACACCTCGGGCTTGCGCACGCGGTCTGACAAACACCTTTGGAGCGGGAAGCAGACCCAACTTCCTTGCTTCGGCGAGGGCATGCTCTGCTTTCTGCTTTCTCTCGTCCCCGTCGACGTCGCGTTCTTCTCGCTTTCGCTTCCCTAGGCCGGCAAAGGTGGAGCCGCGGAACAGGAAGGCGGCGGCGCGGGAGAAGCGTGAATAGATGCTCTGGTGTTGGGCTGGCGCTGTGACCGACGTAGTAGTAGCAGTAGGCGGCTCGTTCTGGGAACTCCGCATATCTACATCCTCTCCCTCGAAGTCGCGGAACTCAGCGGGGGGCGGGTGGATGCTGGTGGTGCTGTTCATGGTGCCTTCCTGAAAGCGGCTGCGACGCGGAATCTCCAGGGGCTCCGCCATGGCTAGCGAGAGAAGGCGAGGTTAGCCTAACGCAAGGAGGCGTGGAGATGGAGCGAATGTGGGGTTGAAGGTGGAATGCGCCCCAGTTTTATTGTTTGGACTGGTTGAGCCGGTTGACGTGTCTCTGTTTGGTAAACTTTGTGCCACAGGGCTGGAGCCGGGGAAACGCTGGGGTCTTGGCGAATCTGTCAAGCCATACTTCAGCCACATTTGAGCCACAGAAGCTCATGTTTCGTCATTCGTCATCTGCAACGAGTGTTCAAGGAGCTGGGGTTTTCCTCACACTTCAACCGTGTAAGAAAGTTGAGACTGTGAGCACGCTACGGCTGCTGCCATCGACAGCATACCGTCTCAGAATATCGTCTTACTAATACCAGTTTATTGTCTATGCTTCTCGGCCAGAATTGGAAAGTCTCGAGGCAATCCTGAGCCCCGCACTCGTCGTCCCACCCCACGCTTCATTATGTGATGATTGCACCTTTTTTCCAGCCGCCCGACGAGCTGAAGGGGCAGTGAGCATCCTCTCGTCGTTGTTTTCACAGCTGGGCAAGCCAATCTCAGCGCACAATTCAGCCGTTCCGGGTCTAGCTCCCAGCAGCAGCGCGAGCTGTTATGTCGAGACCATGGTGGGAGACATGGAGACATGGAGAGCTACCCCGCGCTAAGGAATTGCGTGCTCTACACGACGCCGACCTCACTCTTCTTGCGACGCCCACTATGGAGCCGATTTCGGGAGCTGGCCACTTTCTGCTCAGACGAGGGCGCGGGGAGAGGGTTTCAGGTGGTAGATATATAGAGTAGAGGACCCACGGCGGAGGGGGTTGAACTGGTTACATCTTCATTGCCTCATAGCTCTCCGGAAGGAACGACACAAATCCAACCCCGCCGACTTAATACTTCGGCTGCTCCAAGGGCTACCTATACGGTACTACTTCTAGCCTCCATCCAATTGGGTGTATGACGTGACGCAAACAGCTAATTTCACAATTGTACAGCCAAAGAGTGTTTATCTAGCTCCTTTGTCCGTTCCCGGTTGAACAAGACCCATCTCCAGCACACATACACACTTCACCATGGCTGAGGAAATCGCTAAGAAGTTCGAGACGCTGCAACTGCACGCTGGTACGGCCATTTCTCTGGGTAATTCGTCCACTGTTGCTGATACAGCTTCCAGGTCACACTCCTGACCCTGCTACCAATTCACGAGCTGTTCCCATTTATGCGACGACCGTACGTAGCCATCTGGATATCTGAGGTGGAGTGTTCAGGAACTGACAGAGGTAGTCTTACGTCTTCAATGACTCGGCACACGGCGCGAGGCTGTTCGGCCTCAAGGAGTTTGGCAACATCTACAGCCGTATCATGAACGTGAGTACTCCTCTACAGATAGAGACGCAATCTCTCGAGGAAATGTGGCAGGAGTTGCTGACACCCCACAGCCCACTGTCGATGTCTTCGAGAAGCGAATTGCTGCTCTCGAGGGCGGTGTTGCCGCTCTAGCTACCTCTTCCGGCCAGGCCGCTCAGTTCATTGCCATTGCAACCCTGGCACATGCAGGTGACAACATTGTCTCCACATCAAATCTGTACGTCAGACCCCCTAGGACGAGCATCGACCTTCTACTAACACGCTCAGCTACGGAGGCACCTACAACCAGCTCAAGGTCTTCCTCCCCCGCCTCGGCATCAAGACCAAGTTCGTCAACGGCGACAGGCCCGAAGACTTCAAGGCCGCCATCGACGAGAACACAAAGGCCGTCTACATCGAGAGCATCGGCAACCCAAAGTACAACGTTCCCGACTTCGAGAAGATCGCCGCCGTCGCCCACGAGGCCGGCGTCCCCCTCGTCGTGGACAACACGTTCGGCGCAGGAGGCTACTTTGTCCGGCCCATCGAGCACGGCGCTGACATCGTAGTCCATTCGGCTACCAAGTGGATTGGAGGTCACGGTACGACTATCGGCGGTGTCATCGTCGACAGCGGCAAGTTCGACTGGGGCAAGCACGGGAAGCGCTTCCCTCAGTTCGTCGAGCCCGCCGAGGGCTACCACGGCCTCAAGTTCTGGGAGACGTTCGGCCCCATCACGTTTGCCATCCGCGCTCGCGTCGAGATCCAGCGCGACCTGGGCGCCGCGCTCAACCCCTTCGCTGCTCAGCAGCTTCTCCTCGGTATCGAGACGCTGAGCTTGCGCGCCGAGAGGCACGGAGAGAATGCCCTCAAGTTGGCCAAGTGGCTGGAGAGCAACGAGAACGTCAGCTGGGTCTCGTATCCTGGCCTCGCGAGCCATCCTTCGCACGAGACTGCTGTGAAGTACCTCAGGAGGGGCTTTGGAGGTGTCCTCTCCTTTGGAGTCAAGGGCGGCGGTGCTGCTGGCAGCCAGGTCGTGGACAACTTCAAGCTCATCTCCAATCTTGCCAAGTGAGTTCTAGGAATCGAATTCTGGACGCCAGTGCTGATCGATACAATAGTGTTGGCGACTCCAAGACTCTGGCCATCCACCCCTGGACCACTACCCACGAGCAACTGAGCGACGAGGAGAAGATCAGCTCTGGTGTAACTGAGGTATGCATCCGTTTCCATTGTATCACTAAACATGCATTAATATCTCTTCCCTCAGGACCTCATCCGCATCTCCGTCGGTACCGAGCACATTGACGACATCATTGCCGACTTTGAGCAGTCGTTCAAGGCGTCTGCCACCAAGCCGCAGGAGAAGGGCGACCCTTCGAATGCCGAGAAGACGGGCGAGACTGCGGGTTCGCTGGCTGGGTCTGTATAAAGGAGTGGATGGTGCTGAATGATGGGTGCTTCGTTTTGCCTTTGGGAGGATTGCCAGCGCCGACCCGACTCTACTAGTAGGTCTCTAGGTGCGAGCGGGGCTTTGAGCTGGGCTGGGGATGGATGGAACGGGACTAATAATAAGATACCTCTATTGCAATGACAATCTGACACGTGCTGCGAAATACTTATGATTATATGTGGTGTTTGTGCTGTTGCGGTTGGAGATGGGATGTGAGCCCGGAAACACGCATCCTTCCCTCTCGAGTACAGCACCATGGCCACTATTAGTAACAGTCCATCTCAACCCCAATTGGTTCCCTCTGCCTAGCCCCATCGACCCATCCAGTTCTCCAACAACGGCCAGACAGCCAGGAACCACGGCACCGAGGCATCTCTTGCGCACTAGTCCAAAAGCGGCGCAGCCGCTGCTTCAAAGGTACGACAAGAAAACTAGAGGCTCCATGTGAGGCTGCGACAACGTGTGGCTCCGGCTTGTGATGGCGAGCATGATTGAGTTGGGGAGGCAGGGCAAAGAGGAGTTGTGGCGTTGAGGAAAGTAGAGGCAAGAGAATCTACTGTGTACTATTATGGGAGGATGGGTTTATCATGTGAAAAGGCATCCTCCAGAGCTTCGCTGAAATGAGCACTTCTGCTCCCCACATTGATCGGACTTCGATCCAATCGGCCAGGCACGCCCAACGGAGCCATTCTCCATCTGTTTTCGGAGCTCAGGTCCTCACTTGGAAGACCATCAGCAAGAACCCCGGTCTGGACGGACATACCGAGGCTTGTCGAGCATGCGGCTGCGCGAAGAAGGCCGTTTGCCCCGGTACTGAGCTCAACTACTGCCCTTCTTTGTTTCTGCGCCAAAATCGCCCTACCTACCCCCTACTCCGTACTCTTTTTGATTGTGGATTTCAACGTCTTCTGCGTGTGTAAGTTGTGAGGTTTTGCCAGGGCAGAGGTGAGTGCGGCTTTGCTATGTGATGAGGTGCAGCAGAGTCTCCGCCGCGTGAATGCGCTGCTCGGCCTCGCTGACGACAGTCTTTCAGTTGCCAGTTGGCGCAGCGCAAACACATACAGATTAAGAGAAAAGAGAGCAAGAGCTGACGAGCCGTGATAGCCATTAGCAGTTCACCAACCGCCGGCTTCGACGTCTACCGCCTCCCCAAGGGCTTTCCATTCCCCGTCCACACTCCCAAGTCGCATCCCCGCGCACCTCGCACGACCCTATCTCGTACACCGTCACCATCACAATGTCCGGAACTGCAGATATCCAACTGCAGCGCGCCAACGAGCTCGCGGTGCCGCCACCCAAGGGGAAGCCCTATAGCGTGCCCATCCCAGGCTCCCAGGTTGAGGGCCGCAGTGCCATCTACAGACACTGGCGCTTCAGGGACCGTCCCCTGTTGGAGACGCTGGATCCCAAGATCACGACGGGACACGAGGCATTCGAGGCTACTGGTATGTACCTGTTGTGTTTGGCTTCGTGGTTGTGACCCAAACGGCTGGCGTCACCGTTACCAGAGCTTTTCCTATGGAGTCGTGGAGAGGACCACTCCCCCAAACTAAGGGAGTACAGTGCTAATACAATGTTTTCCGCCATGTAGCTGCGAGATACCCCAAGAACAACTGCCTGGGCCACAGACCCTACGATCCCGTCACCAAGACCTTCGGCGCCTACACATGGCAGGATTACCAGACTGTGCAGACGAGGAGAAAGAACTTTGGCGCTGGCCTGGTGCACCTGCACCGCCAGGTTGGTGCGCACAAGGAGGAAGGCCAGTATGGTGTGGGACTTTGGTGCCAGAACAGGCCCGAATGGCAGATCACGGGTGTGTATAGCCAAGTACCCCTTCCAGAATCCTGAAGCTAATGTCTTCAGATTTGGCCTGCATGTCCCAGCGTCTCTTCACTGTCTCCATCTACGACACCCTCGGCCCCGATACCACCGAGTTCATCATCAACCATGCTTCCCTAGCATGCGTCGTCACCTCCCTCGTTCACGTCACCACTCTCCTGAAGCTCAAGCCGCGTCTCCCGACCCTCAAGCTCATTGTCGTCCTCGACCCCCTTTCTGCTGGCGAGCTTCCAGGCGAGTCCAAGGGCGAGCTCCTCAACTCCCTTGCCTCCGAGATGGGCGTCTCAATCCACTACATCCGCGACGTCGAGGCCCTGGGCGAGGCGCAACCCATCCCCTACAACCCCCCTAAGCCGGACGACGTCACCACCATCAACTACACGTCCGGAACCACCGGCAACCCCAAGGGCGTCGTCCTGACGCACCGTAACACCGTCGCCGCGACCTGCTCCTCGCTCATCGTCATAGGCGGCGACCCCAAGCAAATCATCTGCTCCTTCCTCCCCCTCGCACACATCTACCAGCGCCTGGGCGAGCACAGCGCTCTCGCCTCCGGCGCCGCAATCGGCTACTTCCACGGCAACATCGTCGAGCTCGTCGACGACCTTAAGGCTCTCCGTCCGACCATTTTCACCGGCGTCCCCCGTCTGTACAACCGCTTCGGGAACGTCATCCGCGAGAACACGGTCAAGCAGCCCGGCTTCAAGGGCGCCCTGTCCCGGCACGTGGTCAACAAGAAGCTCGCCGCCCTAGGCGACAAGCAGAACCCGACGAACACGCACGCCCTGTATGACCGCATCTGGGCCAAGAAGGTAGCCGCTGCCATCGGCCTCGACCGAGCCAGAGTCATGGTCACGGGATCCGCGCCCATCGACCCAAGCCTGCACCAATTCCTCCGCATCTGCTTCGCCAACAACTTCATCCAGGGCTACGGACTGACCGAGACGTATGCGGTGTCCCTGGTCCAGCTAGCCGGCGACTTCTCCTCGGGCAACTGCGGGGCCGTGGTGCCCACGAGCGAAGTCTGCCTCGTCGACGTGCCGGACATGGACTACCTGACGACGGACAAACCCTACCCACGCGGCGAGCTGCTGGTGCGCAGCACGACGCAGTTCCGCGAGTACTTCCGCAACGCCGAGGAGACGGCCAAGGCCATTGACGCCGATGGCTGGTTCCACACGGGCGACATCTGCAGCGTCGACGAGCAGGGCCGCTTCTCCATCATCGACCGGCGCAAGAACGTGCTCAAGCTGGCGCAGGGCGAGTACATTTCCCCCGAGCGCATCGAGAACGTGTACCTGGCCAACTGCGGGTGGTTGGCGACGGCGTACGTGCACGGCGACTCGCACCAGGCGTTCCTCGTGGGGCTGTTTGGCGTCATGCCCGACGCGTTTGCGGCGTTTGCGTCCAAGGTTCTTGGGAAGAAGGTGGATGAGAAGGATACGGTGGCGTTTGCGAAGGTGCTCAAGGATAAAAGGGTGGAGAGGGCTGTGGTTAAAGAGTTGGATCGGATTGGGAAGAGGGAGAAGTTTAATAGTTATGAGAGGGTGAGGGTCGTGAGGCTCTATGTCGATCCGTTCACGGTGGATAATGAGCTTTTGACGCCGACGTAAGTCCTACCGTATTCCCCTGGAAATCGCTTGGAGGGGAAGGTTTTTGTTTGAAGGGGATTTGTGATGGCTGACGATTGATTGTTCTAGGCTCAAGCTTAAGCGGCCGCAGGCGGCGAAGCGGTTCCGTGCCGATATCGATGAGTGCTATGCTGAGGGGTTGGCGCAGGAGGAGCAGAAGGCGAAGCTGTAGATGGGGTGGGTATACGCAGTTATGTCTGTGTCTGGTGCGATGTAGTGAGGGGTGGTGTGGCGTGCCTCTGGCTTCTTGCATCAGTTGAGCAGGGTCGGGTCTTGTCTTTTGGATATGCATGTGTATATAGGCAGTAAATGAGGTTGCGAGCCAGCGGATTTTTCGGTGATGAAAGGGGGTAAATTAAGGGGAGATGCATGGTAGTGTCTTCCTCGGGGCTTCATTGTTACGAAAAAAGACATATCTAAGCTAAGAATCTGATTAGGCGCACTGTGGATATGGGAATAGGCTCATTCGGAGGAACGCCCTTGAGGTTAATAATAAGCTTAGGATCTCTGGCAAATTTGGAAGACCGAGCATTTCTGGAATGCATGGTGCTTCGGCCAATCGAATCCCGTGTGTCCGTCTCTCAAGCTTACCGCCCCCTGTTGTCGTTGCGGTGTTAAGTAGGTACCACTTCATGCAAGGCCAGAGGCTGGTACCGCGTCTTTGACGTTTGGATTCGCCATCAACGTTCTCTTATGATTTTTTGCATGACCACGAACCAATTACGTATTCTCAGTGACTGACCACAAAATCACGCAAGTTTAGGACTTTGTCCTACATGTTGCGAGTTTGTAGAGCGTCTAGCTTCTAGAGTGTTTCTTCCATCTCATCTAATAACAATTCTTCGTCGTTGGTACTAGGGTCCTCTTCAATATATACGTATATCCATCATAGCCCAGTTCATCCATCTGTAGCTGACCCGTTTCCGGCACCAGGAACTTGAGGGGACTCATTTTCCGCGCTCGAAGAAGCATCGTGGCAGAGCTTCTTCGAGATGTGCTCCTATTCCTCGACCATGCTGTTCACTCGGCCCGAGCAATCCCAGTGGCCAGTCCTGATGAGCTGTATCGCTGTCTTTTATAGCGGCTGCTCTTTACGCATCTTTCGTTCGCTCGCGGAGAGGCCACCTCCTCCTGAGATCGATCATAAGATCACATTTTCAGCTCACGATCTCTCCATACGTGGACTCGACTGAAAATTAAGGTACGCATCGCTCAATAGCGGTAATTCCCGAGGCTTATCAGTAGGCAGATTTATTGACTGTCGTTCCAGAACGAAGTGAAGGTCGGAGTGCTCGAGAGTGGCTTGGGTGGCTGCAGCCACTGAGAGGGATCTTTTTCAGCTGGCATCATGGAATGTCATGCCATGTTGAGTGAGGTGGGAGACGATAGTTTGTATAGGAATATTGGTGGGAGAAGCTGCTGAAAGATACATGTTGTTCGCCTTTACACTTGATAACACTAGCGAAAAGAAAACACAGCAGGGATACAACTACTTACTGTAAGATTTCACGTAGGGAGAATGCAGCATGTGACTAGCAGTATGCACAACTACAGTATGAGAGCATCAGTAGGTAGATTCTAGGCGTGACCATAAGGGCTTGGGACTGTGCGGTGGGGGATATCAGGGGCCTGGGCTCGACGTGGCTGGCTGACCTGTACTGCTTACGGTGATATCTTCTCCTAGAAGGCGATGTGACTCCTGATACAGTATGTCAGACCACATTTGCCTGACCATTACCTAGGTAGCGAATCAGTAGTGCACTTCTCTGTCGGCCACAGGCGAGAGGTGCGGCTCCTTCCCTATCCTCAAAGACGTCATTCCCCGCAAACACTCACCTATAATAGCATAAACAGTACGTTTCACACGTAGCATTTTCTTTACCTCGACACAAATCGCTTTTTGCTCTGGACTATTTCCAGTAATGGCTGAAGATCTTGAGGGTACGTCTGCTGCTTGTGTCGAAACAAAGACGCGGATATCTGCTCCTTCCGGCCCTTTTGCGCAAGGTTCATCATCCAGAGCGGACATAGATATTGGTACATTTCATTCCCAGGTTATGCAAGAAACGGATACAAAACAGAATCGACACTGGTGAGTAGTTTCCATCACTAGACAGTGGCTTGCACCGAAGCACAGGTCTCATGGTTCATTTCCCTAGCAGTATCGAGGGTGAGATTCCGACGCAGGAGAACGGGGTTCATGATAACACGCAAATATATCACATCGCATATGTCGCCTCCTTGGAAAAGCCTCATATGCGCCAGGATGATCAAGCATGGACCGATATCCTGAGTTCATGGGGCCACGTTGTTTCCGTCGTCGGGTGGGATGACCCGAACATTGATTGGAAGGATTTCGATATTCTGGTAACTCGACTGACGTATCACCATCTTAATCCGACTGGTTTTCAATCCTGGCTAAACTTTGTGGACTCTCTGGACGACGTCGTCGTTCTCAATCCGACGGATATCCATCGATGGAATTTGGACAAACAGTATCTACAACAGTTGGAGTTAGTCGGCATCCCGACAATCCCTACAGTCTGGCTCACCCCGCGGAGTAGATGCCGTTTCCATTCTTGATCAAAGCTTCTTATCACATCACAAGGCCTTGATAGTCAAGCCAACAATTTCATCGGTTGCGAGAGGACTGCATCGTATAGACGAAGCTCATGAACCCGAGCTTCTCGAAACCATCAATCAAACTCTAAGTTGGAGCGATGCAATGGTCCAACCGTTTATCGACAGCATCCAAACCTGCGGGGAGATTCGGTGTATATTCCTTGGTCTTGAATTCTCCCATGTCGTACAAAAGCTTCCGCTACCAGGAGATTTCCGCACGAACGTATCGGACAACTGGAAACGCCTTGATCGACTCAAATTCCCAGACTATGATGTTGTGGTCAAAGCAGCAAGGAAAGCACTGGAAGCTTTTCTCTCACTCGTCACATCATCACCGAACCATCCGGGCAACTTCCGATTACTCTTCGCTGCGGTGGACATGGTATTGGATGTGAATAGGCAACCGCTGCTCATGGAACTTGAGATGACTGATCCATGTCTCTATCTGAAATCCTCAGATAGCAATCTTGCAACTGCTTTTGCGAAGAGTATTATCTCCAATGCAGCAGTCTATCCGGCTCAGCAATACACTCAGTTCTGCGGACCGCATCGGCCCATTCTTCCCTGGCACGGACCTGAAGTATTATTTGTACGACAGACTCTGCAGAGTCCATCATCGGTTGCCTTAGTCTCGGATACCGGTCCTCCTGTTACTTACCTGGAACTCTGCAAAAGTGCAGTGTGCGTGAGCGAATACGTCTCAGCAAGGCGATACCCGTCCGTCGCCATCCTCTGTCAGCGTACTCAGAATCTTATATCCACCATTCTCGGGTGCATGTTTGCTCGTTTGCCCTACTTGCTTCTCGACAACTCATTTCCCGCAACACGTATCGAAACGATGCTGAAAATATCCGCTATCCGTCATGTTCTTTGTGACGATTCTGGAGCACCCATAGTCGATCGGCTCCACCACGATATAGAGGTAACTGCCATCAGTGGCATCATTGGCATACTACCGGACGTTTACATCGACAATCTGCACGAACGTTTGCTCTGCCGTAGACCCATGAAGGACCGGATCAACAATTTCATCTTCACTTCGGGTTCAACGGGCGTCCCCAAGGGCATCCGTATTCGCTATCAAGCATTGGCAAACGTTGTTCAGCATTTCATCGAAGAAGTTCTCATACAACCTCGAAGTACGAGTGTAGTGTTCGCACACTGCACCAACATAAGCTTCGACATTTCGGCCATTCCATTCTTCGTCCCACTTGCAGTCGGAGGTCGAATTGCATTAGCGAGTCATCGCTGTATGCAGGATCCCAAGCTCCTAAAGAGTTTCCTGTACGCGAGTCAGAGCAATCATCTGCTGGGCACCACATCTCAGTATCGGCTCCTGATAGACAGTGGATGGATCCCTTCTCCTGGTAATGTGTGTATCCAGGCAGGAGAGGTTCTTTCTCAGAACATTGCTTCATACATTCTCGACCGAGATAGCATTTTGTGGAATTTCTACGGCCCTGCCGAGACTACTATCTGGTCGACTGGATGTCGTGTTAAAGATGCATCCCATCCCATTTCCATTGGGCTTCCAATATGGAACACATCAATCGTATTGCTCGATAACGCTGGAAAGGTGAGTGATGAGGGGGAGATATGTATTGCTGGCACCGGCCTTGGCCAATACGTTGTTGATGGGGAAACGCGTCAACGATTCCGGCCGGTAGACCTCCCTGGACCGATTAGAGATAGCAATACTGCGGTTCTCTATCACACTGGGGACCTTGCTCAATACAAATGCGGCAATTTTCTTTATCGAGGTCGATCGGATACCCAAATCAAGATCGCTGGGCAGAGGGTGGAACTGCTGGAAATTGAACTTGCGCTGAAACTGCATACCATGGTTTCCGAGGCAGTGGTCAGGTATACAAGCAATAATTCTCATGAAGGACGTCTTACCGCCTTCATTGCGCCTGCTGTTGATGCTATGGAACTGAAAGGCATGTTAGCGGAGATGCTTCCACAGTACATGGTTCCTAGCAATTTCATCTTCGTGGAGGAATTCCCGCTTAATTCAAGTGGGAAAATAGACGACAAAGTTCTCCTTGAGCGGTATGGTATGGCTACGACAATTCCACCCCCAAACCAATCGGCAGCATCATCTGACATGGCTTGGAGCATGCCCGACACCGAAAAGGTCGAAGATGTCCTGTTGACTGTGTTCTGTCAAAAGCTTGGGCTTCAAAAGAATCAACTGATTGCATCGGACAACATCTTCGATCACGGAACAACATCGATTCTGGCAGTAGCTATTGCTATGGAGCTTTCAAAACAACTTGGATTAGATATCTCAGTTGCAGACATCTTCGACAATCCTAGTGCAAGCCTCTTAGGTCTATGTATATGCATGAAGCGTCAGGAGTCCGGCAGTGGCATATTCAGAAACCCAGTGCCATCATCAGACTCGACCAAGGATATCGCTGTTATCAACTTTGCAGTACGGTGCACCTCTACAAGTTCACCAAGAGAGTTATGGGATATCATCATGGAAGGGAAAGATACTGTGTTTAGTCCAAAACAAACGGAGACACCATCCCCAAGCTCATGGATAGAAGCCCGAACCTCGTTTGAAAATTCCGTGGACTTTGATCCCATCCTTTTCGATATGACGAAGAAGCAAGCACAGTGTACCGACCCTCAGCATCGCCTCTTCCTGGAATGTTCGTACGAGGCCCTCGAAGGGTGTGGATACACCGCAGACGACGAAAACTTGCGCGTCGGCGTATTCGCAGCAGCGACAGAAAGTACGTATTTTCGCCATGTGCTCACGAATACCGATGACGACCAAGGGACCAACCATTTGATCCAAACTGGAACAGACATGGACTACATTTCATTGTTGACAGCCTTCAAGCTCAATTGTCGCGGACCTGCTATAACGGTCGGCACAGCGTGCTCAAGTTCCTCCGCGGCAATTGCTCTTGCATGCGACAGTTTGCGAGCAGGGAGGTGCGATATTGCAATTGCTGGGGGCGCATCGGTTCGATTCCCTGCGCGTGACGGCTATGGATTCACTGAAGGATATATTTTTTCACGCGATGGCCGATGTCGACCGTTTGACGATAAGGCCTCGGGAACGGTCCTGACCGATGGCGTGGGAGTTGTAATCTTGAAGCGGCTGTGTAGCGCAGTCGCCGATGGGGACGATACCCTCGCCGTGATAAAAGGTTACAGTGTATTGAACGACGGGGGCCAAAAGGCCAATTTCCACTCGCCGTCTGCACAAGGGCAGACTCGCACGATGGGCGATGCTTTGCTCGATGCCGGAATGTCAGCCCATTCAATCTCATATGTCGAAACCCATGGTACAGGAACCACGATCGGAGATGCCATTGAATTCAAAGCCATTTCGGAAATGCTCGGAAGCCAAAGCGGTGAATTGTGTCATGTCGGTGCAATCAAAGGGAACATTGGCCATACGAACTCTGCATCTGGAGTATTCGGTCTCATCAAGCTCTCGCTGTGTCTGCACAACAGAAGGATACCACCGATTGCAAATTTCAAATCAAATCCGAATCTCAACACCTTCCAAACCCGCCTCCGTTTTCCATTGAATGCCGTGGACTGGAGAGTGTCTGGAGAGCACATGAAGCGAGCCGGGCTCGCATTGTCAACAGGTTTTGGGGGAACGAATGCAGCCTTCGTTCTGGAGGAATTCGACAGTAATGAGAATTCTGATCCAAAAACTCGCGAAG
Organism: Westerdykella ornata; assembly: GCF_010094085.1. NCBI lineage: Eukaryota > Fungi > Ascomycota > Dothideomycetes > Pleosporales > Sporormiaceae > Westerdykella > Westerdykella ornata. The sequence continues at coordinate 23,564 of NW_022986897.1, forward strand.
AGATTGGTGAAGCCCTCATTCTTCCTCTGTCGGCAGCAACGATCACAGCCTTGAGCCTGAAGTGCGGTCAACTTGCAGAATTTTTGGAACAAAATCCACAGGTTTCTCTTCGAGATGTGGCGCATACTCTTCGTAACGGGCGTCGAGCTCTACCTTTCCGACAAGCCTTCATTGCGACGTCAGTAGATGATGCAGTAACCCGTCTGCGCAAAGGGAATAACCCGATACTAACTCGAGCGCACCATCGACCTTTATTATTCGTTTTCCCTGGGCAAGGATCTCGGCTCATAGAACTCGGATGCTGCCTCTACGAGGAGTCTTTGGTATTTCGACAAGCTGTGGAGGAGTGTCTTGAGATCCTTGATCAATATCTTATATCTCAAGCCGTTCGCGACCTACTGCTCAAACGAGGGGGGAATCCAGAGAATGCTCCTGAAGATATAAATGGACATTCGCTTCTACACATCACCCAACCATCATTATTTGTCTTTGAATACGCCATTGCGCGTCTGCTATGCACAGCGCTTGGGGCACCCGGAGGCGTACTGGGATATAGCTTTGGTGAAATCGTTGCTGCATGCATCGCCAACGCAATATCTCTTGAAGGCGCAATATCGATTGTTGTTGCTAGGGGCCGGCTGATGGACCGATTACCAGAAGGCGCCATGCTTTCAGTTCGCATGTCAGAGTCCAGCTGTTTCATGCTGGCTTCTGAATTAGGATTGTCCATTGCGGCGGAGAACGGACCAGATAGCTTTGTTCTCTCTGGTGAAGTCCCGGCGATTCGCGAAGCGGAGATACGGTTGCGCGATATGGGTTCAACCGCACGACGATTGGACGTGACCCGAGCCTTCCACTCCAGAATGATGGACTGCGTTCTGGATGAATTCCTGGAAGCTATCACGCCGTATGCATCAAGTTTCGAACCACCAAGCATACCCTTGTTCTCCACCGTAACCGGGAAACAATGGAAGGTCGGATCGCCGATACCCGCAGCTCATTGGGTTGAGCATATTCGTAAACCTGTATTGTTTGCCTCTGCTATGCAGAGTGCTTCTCAGGAGCTTCCAAAGGCACTGGCTATCGAGATCGGTTCCAGTGTATTGAGCATGCTTATTCGGCCGCTACGTTTTGAGAACCACCAAAAGGTGGATGTGCTGGACATCTTCTCTTGCCAGGCATCGAGTATCCGCGAGAAACTGCTCATTGGGGCTTGCAAGATGTGGGAGTCCGGCCATGATGATGTGCTGAAACGATGCCATATCTCCCTGCATAATGAAAGCCGCGGACATGCCGTACAACGAATCAAATTGCCGACTTATCCATTCGAGAGAGTTCCATGCACTTTCCAGGCATCTACAGTTCACGCCCCTGAAGGTTCCCGTTACCGAATCAATGGGAATGAGATTGAAAAACCTACCGCCAAGTCTGGAGCGTCGGCAGATACGATGAATTTATCGATTTTGGTTGCGCTTGAACATTGGGATGAGACAGAGACATCCGGCCCTATCATTGACCGTTCAACAACGAACATTCTCGATGTCTTGAAAAGCGATCTTGCCTCAGCTGAGAGGCTTCAAGAATTGACAATACAGGCCCGACAATGTGCCAAGCTGCAGCCTTTCTTAAATACACGAGCTGTGGGCCACATTTGCAAGACTTTACAGCATCTCGGGCTCACGGATGCTGAGGTTCCGAATGAGGATGATATACAAGCCTTTACCAAAGCCGGAGTTCTCAATAGACATACTCGGTTCTGCAAACGCCTCATTCAGCTTTCAAGCGAACCCGACCTCACATACAATGGTGGAATAGACGCGCCATGCAATCACAAACCAGTGGAAGAGGATATCGTTGAGGACTGCGGTAACGCGTTGACCGCAATTCTCCAAGGACGTACAAGCGCAGATGGCATTCTCTTTCCTCTCCTTGAGGATCATTATCGATCCTATCCATTCCACGCACTCTCGAATTATCTAGCTGCAAGTGCCGTGAGGCAGTTCATTCAAAAGAAACCATCAGTAAGGGTCCTGGAGGTTGGTGCAGGAACGGGCAGCTTTACTTCGGAGTTACTGTCCCATGCATCGTCTGACGCTTTCGAACTCTATCTATTCACCGACGTTTCCCGCGTATTTTCCACCGAGGCACGGCCTCAGTTCTCGACGTTACCATATTTCAAGACCGAAGTTCTCAACTTGGAGGTGCATCCCGCTTTGCAAGGGTTTAAACCCGGCTCTTTCGACGTCATTATTTGTTCCAACTGCGTTCATGCGGTCAAAGACATCTCAATCGCACTTCGACATCTGAACTGGTTACTTCGACCCAGTGGACTTCTAACCCTCGTGGAGGTTTTTGAACCGGAGATTTGGCAGGAACTCGTGTTTGGGACACTACCGGGATGGTGGCATTTTGAAGACAAGCTCGTTCGCCAAAGTTCCCTACTGCTGGGATCAGAAGCTTGGAGAGAAGCCCTGAAATGTGCTGGGTTTGGGAATGTAGAAGTGCAGCCTTCTGATGAGACTCCCGAACTTGGAAGATCGATGAAAGAGGGGGTAATCACCGCTTATAAGGCGATACAATGTATGGGCATCGATACCCGTGAGGAACTATCAGTGGACTGGTGCCAGCTGCTCTTGGATGACGACTCGCTATCTGCGGCCTTGCCAACCGTACTTCGACATCACGGTGTGCACTGTGTTATTGAGAGGGATGTCAATGCTGACGAATTGCAATCTGCTCTGCACATGGCGCAGAATGCCGGCCGTAGGTGCAGCATCGTACTTGGCCGGACTATGCCTGGTTACAACATGCTGCATGACTTTGACGAGGAGAACCGCAGACGGATGCAGCGGGATACTTGCGAGCCGCTTCTCAAGCAACTCCAAAAACTGGCAGAGATCGATCCGGAAAGTCTAGCTGCATTACGAGTCATTGTGGTAACGCGTTCGGCTCAGTGTGTTACTCAGCGGAACACTGAAAGCTTGAATGAGTTGCAGCTGCTTGGATCACTTGTCCTTGGCATGTGCCGTAGTGCTGTTCAAGAGATTCCATCGGTTGAACTGGTCGCTGTGGATTTGGAAGTGGGAAATGATGCGCAAATCGATGCCGCGGCCATTTCCAGGGAGATCTTCTCAGCTTGTCCAGAGCCCGAAATAGCCTATCGAAGATCAGGACGATTGGTGCGTCGAATTATCTCGGAAACTCATTCACCTAGTCTCATCAAAACCCAACTGCGGAGCCAGAGTCATAACAACGTGTGGAATCTACGACCTAATGCAACATATATCGTAACTGGTAGTTCTGGTGGCCTAGGACAGCTCATTGTTCGCGACTTGCTTCAACATGGAGCGAAGTATATTCTCCTGCTTTCGCGATCCCAAGGAAAAGATGTCCAGAAAGGATTACATCTTCCTCAGACATGCCGCGTTGCACGCGTCGACATTGGAGATGTTGAACAACTCTCTTCTACTATCCACGAAATGAGGGCCGTCATGCCACCGTTTTGCGCAGTGTTCCATGCCGCCGGAGCCCTTTCAGATGGTGCTCTCATGAATCAGTCATGGGATACGTTCAAAACGGTGTTACGGTCAAAGGTGGACGGGACGCTCAATCTCCTACATGTGCTTAGAGATGATTGTCTCGATAACTTCGTCCTCTTCGGCTCTATTGTCGGAGCTCTGGGCAACGCGGGTCAGGTTAATCACGCCGCGGCATGTTGTTTCGAGAGCTCCATTGCTCGATTGCTCTCCTCGCAAGGTCGTCCTGTCATGGCAATTGAATGGGGTCCATGGAGCGACGTGGGTGCGGCATCATCTCCAAATGTCCTAGCGCGGATGCGTCAAAGAGGATTGGAACCCATCTCACCTATTGAAGGTCTTGCTGTATTGAGAGCTGTGACGTCCTCGGCGCCTGTTGAGATAGGTGGGAGCCACATGGCATCCCTCATCATCGCCCGGATCGATTGGAAGCGTTTCGGAAGGAGGTTCCCAGCATATGCCCGACAAGCCCTTTTCGGATCGACAGGACTCATTACCCAGAATTCCACGATTCTGGACGACGTCGAAAACGGGATCGAAGGCACCTCGTCGCCGGCTCCTCCAGAACTTGCGTTCGAATCGACAACCGAACAAACCGTCTTCGAACTCTTCGCAGATGTGCTCGGCCAATCCCTTCACGAACTCTCCCTCACCATTCCACTGCTGGAATACGGCTTGGATTCGCTGAGCGGCATCATCTTGGTTCGGCACCTCAACAAAAAACTGGGTACTCGCTTTCGACCGCAGGAATCTCTCACACTCGGCGAATGCACGATCAGAGGCTTAGCCGCGCTCGTCGATACACAATTGCATCCAAGCGCCGACGCCAACGCCGAAGCCGTTCCCGCAAACCCTGGCCAGGAACTCGTCGTTTTGTCCAAAGGCCTCGAAAACATCCCTCCCATTTTCCTGTTCCACGGGGCCGGGGGCGCAATATCTACGCTGCAAGACCTCGCAATCAGTCTTTCTGCCCGCACGGGTCGATCAGTGGTAGCGCTGTGGGCCAGGGGCCTCACGGACGACCATTACGAGGCCGACATTGACACTATGGCTTCTCGTTATAGCAACAGCATTCTCAGATATTGTTCTGGCCCGTATGACTTCGTTGGATATTCACTCGGCGGTGGCATCGCAGCCGCATGCGCCAACCTGCTTTGCAGCGACCCTGCAATCGAGATGCGAAACTTAGTGATGCTGGATACGCCCACGCCTTCAGCCATGCGGCTGGGGGACTTGAGGACAACCGAAGACGTCCACCGCTATCTGACGGAATTGGATCCCTCGCTGCAGTTGCTGCATCCGAGGTACGAAGGCTTCGAGAGATTCGCGCAACTGTTTCTCCATCACTGCCGCATCTACAAACTCTGGAAGCCCTCGCTCTCGGACGGTATCAAACACGCCTTCTTCGTTAAACCTGACGAGAGACGGGGCGAGTGGGAGCCCCTGGACCCGGAAGTGGATTGGATGCGATTGACGGCGCGAGAAATCACTACCGGCGCTACTGTCGGCAATCACTCGACGATGCTGAGTCGGTCGCAGGGCACGATGCTTGCCGGGCTCATTCGGGGCTTTTTACAGGGTGCTTAATCCGGCTAAAGATGAGTGTTTATTCCGCAGTCTGAAGGCAGTCTGCGGAGGGAGGGAGTAGGTTCTGCAGGTCATACTCCCTAATGATTAGGACCCCGAAATGAAGGGACTTGAAGCCCCAGGCCTATAGGCCCACTCCCGCCTTTGTTTTGGCCTAGCTATTGCTGTATAATGGGACAATAGTGTGCCTGGATTCACTTTAACTCCCTCCTCCCCGTCTGCATCCTCAACAGCGTACTTCGTCGAGAGTCGATGGACTTGATTTTCGCGAAGCTCCATTTGCGGGAAAATGATGGATGGGGGTTTTTTCTTGGGTTGAGGGCACTGCCGTCTAGCTTCCAAGGTTTCTGGTAGGATGTTCTTGACGTAGGTAGGACTGCTGCATAGTAACCACCATTTCCAGGCTCTCTCATTCATCTTCTTCAGATCTTCCTTCTTCCATGCTCCCTAGCAGAACTTGGTCGCTCCAGTCCGTCCATGTCTTAAAATCACAAAATGCCAAACCAAGCACATCGCCAGCCCTAGCCGCATTCCCCATTCCCCATTCCCATTCCCTTCTACCTCTCTCTTCCCTCCTACTCACCATCCCCTAGGATTCCTACATACCCATCCCGGCCGTTAGATGAGAAAAGAAACGAAATCTCCACAGGCCCATCCTTCGCTTCTATTCTATTCTATTTACCAAACTAATTCCCTATCCCCCAATCATGCACAAACCAACCCAAACTCGCAAAATCAAACCTTTGCGCGTTGTTAGTACATACAACCAACAAATGAAATACTAGTAGGTGGTAACATACCCGGTACGTACCCATTCCGCCGCATCCTATTTTACTAGCCCTGGTTTTCTTCCCTTGCTGGGAGATAGATGAACTACGCCTGCAAGTATACCTGCCCTGGGAGGAAATATAAGTATTTGGCTTCATGGGGCCAGATCTCTGCCTCTTCAGTGGAATACGCGGACAAGCATCGAGGGAGGCCCCGGGCATGCAACCGCTCAAGGGTCACGAAAAGCCCTCCTCTTCTTTATTCCTCTTTATTCCTCTTTAGTCCTACTGCCCGTCCTCTCCTCTCCTCTCCTCCTCCTCCTCCTCCTCTAAGGTCATCAACTCATCAATCGATCTAAGCAATGTCACCAAATAAGCACAAGCTTAGCACATCCAAAGCCCTCAAGGTTTGAAATTTTTGAAAATCTGGCATTGATATCTCGATATTCCTCCCAAGGAAAAGAAAATCCCGGTATACCTGAGAAGAAAGAAAAAGGAGAGGGTAAAAAGAAAAGGAAAGAAAAGAAAAGAAAAGTCGTGCTAGTGCGCACAAGACTTCAGTCAGCGTCCCAGTGTGTCTGTATGTGCTATGTGTGTATCCGTGTCCTCTCTTGTCCTGTCCACAGTGAAACAACAACGACAACAACAACAATAACAACAACCCTGCCACCTGAGCTCATCCTCTGAACAGAACAACAACAGAGAAAAAAGAGTTTGCGCCTTGGAACAAGGGCAAGGTAATCCGCCCGTCTCGAGGGAACCGTCTACGTTTCCGGAGAATCGGATTTCCGTCTCCGAGCTGCTGCAGAAAGAAAAGAATAAAAGGGCAAGGAAAGAGAGAAAGACATAAAGAAAAAGTGGTAGACCTTGAAGGCCGAGTCGAGGAGTTGAGAAACAACCCCTCCCATTCCAGTCCATACATTCACTCCATCCCATCTAGATCCCATGCCACCCACACAATATTGACTCGTTCTTCCCATTGTTGTTATGACCGGGACATCTTGTGGCGAGACGGAGTGGTGGACATGTCGAAAATATAGCCGAGTTTGCCGTGACCGAAGATCCATGCCCAAAGAAAATACGTAACCAGATAACCGGCGCAGAAGCCATCCATCTATCCAGTATGCAGACGGATCAAGACTCTAGGAACCCAGCTCAGGAACCCGTCGCTGGCGCTGAGTCCCATCCGCGCGACGATAACTCATAGCAGTGCGGTCCATGGGCTCTTCCATGTCGCCATCATCGTAACCTTCGTAGTTGTAGCCGGCTCCAGAAGGGTTAGGCCTGGCGCCTTGTTGGAGGCGTTCAGTCATGTGGCTGGTATCGAAGGTGCTGGAGAAGGGACGTTTCTGACCGAGGATAGACGTGGTTTGTGCCTGAGGAACGAACTTGGGGAGAGTCTGGCGGTTGTCGAGATATCCGTGGTTCTGAGGAGCCTCCGAAGTGGCGGACATTGGGGCAGAGAGCGAGTGTGGAGGCGACTGGTAGGCGGGCGAGGCTGGTTCGAGCTTGTTCAGAGGGGCAGGAGGCTGCAGAGTCCTCAGAGGAGCTAGCGCGTTTCCATGCATGGGACCGGAGGTGGTTGCTGGGGCATTGTGACCTGGACTCTGCAGCGGCTGGCTAAGTTGCTGAGGGCGATTGTACTGATCCATGGAGCCATATGGAGCCATCATGTGGTTATTGCTTGCATACTGCTGGGTGCTCTGAGGGACTGAAGGTCGGCGATAGTCATTCATGGGCTGAGCGTATTCCTCCTGGCGCACTGGAGGGGGCTGCTCATACTGAGGCTGCTGATAGCTCTGGTTCGGCATGTATCCATACGACTGTCCCATGTTCATTCCGCTCTGGGGCTGGTACGAGCTGTGCGATTGGGCTGGCTGGTGCGAGTAAGGGGCCGGAGGGGGCTGCATCAACGGAGCGGCTGCATGAGAAGGCGGCGCATACTGATTCTGGTACGAGCTCTGGTTAGTAGCATAATGAGACATCTGGTAACTCCCGGTGCTCTGCGGTGGCGCCATGGGCTGCTGGTACGTGTTGTTGGCCTGGTATCCTTGAGCCATATCGTCCATGCTAGGGCGACGAGGCGGAGCAAAGGACGTATTGCTGGCGTTGGACACGGAGCGAGGACGATCATTTCCATCGACTGCAGGGCTTGGAGCCGGCATTCCGGGTTGCTGTCCGTAGGTATCAGGAGTAGCTGTGCGCCTAGCTGCATCGTAACCGGACTCTTCTTCATATTCATCATACTCACGAGAGGACTTGTTCTCGCGGCGCCTCATGCGGACATCACGACGGATACGGACACGGCAACCTTGCTCAGCGACCATGCGGCTGAGAGCGGTGCTCTCGGTCAAGCCGGGGAACTTCTTGGCCGAGTAGACAATGAAGGGAGACGACTTGACCTCGGAGCGGTGAGTGACATGGGCTTCGATGCCGTTCTGGAGGTGGATGGCAGTGTGATCAGGAGGATCCATGTCATCCTTTTCCTTCAGCTCCTCGTACAAGGCAAAGCTGAGGCGGTACTGCCCCTCATGACGAACAGACAAATCGGGGAAGATGAAGTAACCAGCCGGAGATGGGCGGTCAAGATAGGCCATGCCGGCAACTGGAGTGCCAGTCAAAACGGGGAAGCTGGGCGTCGCCGGGGGAGCGCGACCTGGCGCAATGGCACGAGCATTCTCGAGAGTGGCTATTCAAACCATCAGCCTGCGTTCCAGATTGAGAGAACAGGCTCACTCACCGAAGAGGAAGAAGTTGGCATGATAGGCGAAGGTGATCTCAGTCTTGTTCGGGCCTTCTCCTTCGAAAACACGCAATTCGACAATAGGGGGAGGATCGACGGGACGCCTATCGGCCGAGGATTTGGCGCCCGAGCCGCATGCTCTAGCGCGCATGGGCTGTTGGATTACCTGGAGGTTATAGGTGATCTTGCGGCCCTTTTGGGTGATGCGAGAGGAGGAGCTCGTCGTCTCATTCTGCACGGGGATTGTGGTAGCCATCTTGATATCGAGTAGTCAAACGTTTTTTTTCTTTCTGACAGACACGTATGTGAGGGAGCTGGTAAGCGGTCAGCAATTGTTCGTGCCGATGTGATCTCAACAGCCTTCAGATGCCAGACACACGCCGATCGACTCTTCCTGTTCGCGTCGAGAACTCAATTGCGCTCCTAATGCGACAGACGAGAGCCTAGTCTCGGCCCTCTTCACACGGAAGAACAAAATCACTCACGCTGATGAGCGATGGAACTCGGTCGAGGATGGCGTTGGCAGCGCGTCAAAGGCGTAGTTGACCCAGCTAGCGGCGCTGACCCGGAGTCCTGGAACAAGGTCCCGAGAAGAGCGAATGGTGGAGGCGACGATTATGGCGAGTGAGATTCGGCGGGATTCGCGTTCGCAATTGAACTCGGGAGGACGACGTTTCCCAGCGTCGTGAAATGGGGTGAATCGGATGAAGGGGACCGAGTGAGGGTGAAGAGCTGAGGATCAGGCGAACGACCGGGGTGCTGTCGATGAGGCTGACACTGCGACAGCGAGGGTAGCGACGGCCTCGAGAATCGTGCCAACGACGGGATGGGTCGTTGGGTGTGGAATTCTCGCGCTCAGGTCGCGATGGTTCGTCCTTTTGGTGGTTGAGGACGACGGATGGTCGTGGTTGGGGGGAAGGGGAAGGGGAGTGGAGTCTCGGGGGCGGGAGCGAGCGGGAGAGGGAGAGGCAGGAAACGAGAGAGGGTTCGACGGGCTGGCTGGCTGGGGGAACCGGCTGAATTGGAGAACAAAGGGCTGTGCGTGACAAGGGGGTGCCTGACCCTTGGGATGGAGGGGTGCCAGGGCCAGGAAGTGTTATTCTGTATTCCTGGGAAAATTTGGTGTGTCAGGTACTTTACGCGCTGATGCAACGCTCTGCGCAGTTCGCGTGTACTGTACTGTGGTATGGTGAAGGCAAAGATGGAGAGACAGCTCCTCTACACGGCTGCAACTTCTGCATCAACAGGAGTTTCGCCTCCAAAGGCCATACCCTTAACACAACAACACAACCAAACATGCTGCTCCTCTCTATCCGTTCCAATCCCTCCTTCTGCAGGCCAATGGCATCAAGCCACCAGCTCTCGACAACATCTCGCTTCGATTAAATACTCCGTACAAAACACACAGAACGATACGGAGCAACGCGTTCAACAGTACTCGGGTAACCCAAGGCTCCACCCATCCCGCCACTAGCTTCCACTAGCGGCCCCACTTTCCACCCTCCCTCATCAACGGCGCCCAACCACATTGCAGTACGCCATTCCGAAACTCGATTAGCTGGGATTATTGGTGTCCGCTAGTGCAACCCACCACCTGCACCATTCACCCAGCGCCTTGTTCCCAGATCATTCCCCAATATCAACGACTTGTCCGTCCCCTCCGCCATCTTCCCAAGACCACTCTCCTCTCCGCTGCACTAATGTCCACTCCCTCACCTCATTCCCAATCCTACAACCCCACAGCTTCTAACAAGGAAAAGAAAAAGCAACACGCTCCTTGCCCACCGTGAACCGCTGTTATGTGCAAAAAGAACCGGGAACATCTCACACCACGTCCACGGTCCCGCCAGCGCCACCGCACCCACGCAGACCCGGGCTGAGCGCTGAATGGTTCGCTTCCCACGGCAACTTTTGGTCCCGCGCCGCGGAGCGCCGGGGCTTGCAAGGGATGGGGTTCGCTTACAAGCAAGGTATTGTTGGCGTGCTAGACATGAAGGGTGTGGGATCGTCGAATGTCGAGTCTGAGGATTCTCGAAGATATCGCAAAGGTGTGTGAAGCGTCAGAGCATGAATCTAACATCTATCAGTTCCCTTTCTTTCTGGAATTGCTGGATGTCGGGATACACAAGCAGGATACTCAGTACAGGAGGATGGGCGCGTGGTGTCGCACGCATCCCTCTCATCCGCATCCACCTGCCCATCTTGTGAGCGACATCGTTTCTCCCTTCTTCCTCCAACCTATCCACTCCCTCCCTTTCCCATACCAGCGTCGCACACACTCCCCCCCTTCCAAGGTTCTCTCCCCCCAACATCCCGTAGACTACCCATTCCTTTCCGTCTGATACTCCGTCATCCTCCCTCTCTCCCTTCTCTCCCCAAATAATACTCCTCCTTCCACACTCCCCAACTACAACTACGCCGCACACCCGCATCCGCATCCGCATCCGCATCCGCGCATCACATCTCCTTTTATTGGAACCCGACAACCACAAACCATCTTTAGCTACGGGCTCCCCAGGGCAACGGGAGCGGGTAGCCGTTTACCCGCACGCCCGGAGCGCATACCCAACCGTAGTTCAATGCTGGTGGTAAGCACTCAGTAATGTAAACCACGTTGCGGCACAGCAAGAAAATCCATACATAGTAGAATCGTGTGATTTATTATCTATCCGGACACTCCCTCGGAGGCCATGTCATGTCTCGGGTACGTGCAGCATGGAAAAAATAAATGCCCCGGCTGTCACTTCGACTGCCTGCTAGAGTACCTACCTATCCATAGTCCTCCATACCCACCTCTACCAGTCATCCCTACTTACAAAAGGCCGGTCTAAGGATGGCTACCGGGGCTATACACGTTATACACTAAGGCTAGGTTCCCCACTGACCACGCCCCCTACAAAACGCTCGCCTCGCTTCAGACTCTGAATGAAGCACACAAACTCCGCAATGAGCCTCCCTCCCCACCCGTATCGCCCGATCTATTCCTCCCGATTGCCCGGCTGTTTCTACCACCCGTCCACCTGCCCCTCCCCCCACCCCTCCGCCTCACCATCCACCCCTTCCTCCACACCGACCCCCCAATCCATCTTGTCTAGCTCCCTCCTGAAAAAGTCCCTCTCCCTCTCCACCAGCTCCCCCGTCGCGCCCATGACCTCCTTGTACCGCATGACATTGTGCCAATGCGTCAGGCTCCGCAGCGCCTGCTCCAACGGCACCGCCATATCCACCTCGTGGTCCACGCTCGCGCCCGCAAGCCAATCGTCCCTCAGTTCCGGTCGGCAGTGGAGGTACACGGCCGTGATGACGCGCATGTTGGATTGCCGCCATTTCTTGCCGCAGTACGGTACCTGATTCTTGAAGAGCTTCAACGTGTACAGTCTCAGCAACGGCTGGGGCACCTTGAGGCATTTCCGTAGAAACTGCGACGACTTGTAGTTGATCAGCATGAGGTTTCTGTGCGCCTTATGCTTGCTGATCTTTTGCATGATGCGGAGCGCGTTGATGTAGGTGAAGAAGGTGCGCCAGGAGTAGTCTGTGATGGGTTCCTGGGGGAGGTCCGAGAGCGGGTTGCCCAGTTCGTCGACTTCGGGTATGGGCGGGGGAACGTTCTGCGGGAGGGCAACGTGGTCGGGAAGCGACGTGGGTTCGGGGCCTGACTCGGCGCGTCGGAGGGGAATGGGAGGGGGAACCGCGTCGTCCATGTCGGGCTCATCGGCTTGGAGTGGCTGTTGTTGCTCGTCTGTTATGCCGTGGCGAGAGTGGGTGCGGCAGAAGTGGAAGAAGCTGGCGATGGGTGAGCAGTTGAGCGACAGAACACACGAGGGCAACCTACTTCAGCTCCTCTTGCTCGGTCCGGGAAACGACAGCCTTCTCAATCTCGACCATTTGCAGCATCTTCAATATCAAGGTCGTGTAGCTCGTGTCGACAAGAAGTTGAGTAAGATACTCGAACTTGAGCACGTCTACATGGCGCGTTAGCAACGCAAGACGCTCTGTACACGGACTTGCTTACGAGAAATCTTGAACCATTTCAGGAGCAGCAAAAGCATTCCGCAGACTGCCTTGTCGAGGATCTCCTGGGTCCGCATCTTGTCCGTGATCTCGTCGTTGGGATTGAGGCCACCTGCATGGCCGTTAAGCCCATTCGTCTGAGGTCCATTACCAGACTGTCCACCTTGGCTCGGCTGGTATTGGTAGCCGCTTTGTAACGCATTAGCACTGCTTGTCGGGACTAGAAGTGCGGTGACGTGATACAAGAAGACCCTCATCATGACAATGACGAGAGACTGCAGATAAGGGAGTGCCTGTCCATAGCACTCCTCCACCAACTCCAGCCGTTCCTCCATACTCCCTGGCTGAGGCCGCTCTTTCTGTGCTTCGCCGGCTTTCGGTTCCAGAGACAATTCGCCCACATCAGGCGCGTCGTCGCCACCGGTCCAGCCTCGTTCATACTTCATGTAATTCACTCTTTCCTCCCACAACTGCTTCATCGCGCGGGACGCCCTCATCCTCTTGGCAAAAAGTTCGGCGGCTTCCAAGATCGAAGTGGGGATGTCGGACCCTTCCCATTTCCGTCCAACCAACAGATCCTGCAAGTCAGTTGACCCTTTTCCGCCCAGCTTGTTGCTCTCCTCATCCAGCGGAGGGTACAAGAATGGGAACATCTGATTAGTTTGATAGTTTTGCTTCTTGCCGCCTTTACCGCCAGGGCCTGCGGGCGATGGCGGAGGCGATGGCGCCGGGGTAGCAATATGTACAGGCTGCTGGAAGATGGAAGTATTGTTCTCGTTCAGTTCTCCCAGTCCGGAACCGAACACATGGTTTCCGGCAACTCTATTCGGGTGATTCTTGAGGGGAGGGAGGATAGAGCGGTTCTCCGGTTCGAGGGGGAAAAGAGGCGGGGGAGGGTTGTAGGCTGGATATTTCGAACTGATTTCTTGACGAAAAAGATGGTAGTCAAGGGGTGAGGCTGTTATGATTGGTTGTCCTCGAGCATCAGCAGCTTCGAGGTTTTGATCCGCAAACGATCGCTTTGCTTTCTCCACTTCGACAAGCCCGCCGAAGGTCACCAGAATCGTCTTCCAGGCGAGGAGAAATACCTTCGTCATGGATATATCAACTGAATCGTCCCAGCGCATCTTGTCGATCACGCCAATCAAAAGCATGAAGAGACCGGGCTTGGGTAGCGAAATGATGTCGTTCCTTATGAACAGATCACCCTTCTCTTTCTCTTCTATGCGCGCGACCTCGAGAACTGCATAAAGTGCAGTCATCACACACCAAAGTTCACGTCTTCCCGCGTCTTTGATCTCCTGGCACGTCGCTGATTGCGACTCTTCTCCAATAGTCCGAGCCAGTAAATCGGGAATTCCTTCGACAAGGCTCCGGAGTCCGCCACAGTCAATGAACAGCCGAACGTTCCTGCGTATCAAATCAACTTGGACGCCGGCCTGGCTGTATCGCGAGAAGCGTAGGGTGTCGCCTCTGTCGGCACCCTCCTGCCCCCCGGAATCTTGCTGTTTGTGGCCCTGTGTGGTGCCAGCACTCTCATGCCAGCAACCTAGCAGCACATACACCAACGCTTCGATAGTGTCCAACCTGGTGGGTAATCCCTGGTCCTTACTATCCTCCAGCAAGACCTTCATGAATTCCTTCTGTTGCTCCTGAGACAAGGCTGTCCACTCACTCCCTCCATCTTCATACTTCCCACCGATTATGGTCTCCCAAACCGCAGAGAAAGAAGTATACGTCTTGAGAAGAATTGCTTGTTCTTCTACGCTGTAGGAGAACCACTCCTCGAGCTCCTCTTCAAACGAGGAAGCATCGTCGTACGTGAATGCATATGGGGTCGGTTCGGTTGCAGGGACAGTATCAACCAGGCTGCGCAGTTGCGACAGTGAGAGTGAATCGCTCGCTAATCCGGCCTCGAGGAGGGCTACTGAAGGTGTCGGTGGAGCTGGCGGCGGTAGATGCAATGGCGCTGGACTAGGCGGAGGGACTTCCCGGCCGGGTACCTGTCGCCAGAGAACAGGTCTAGCGGGGCGTGCGTTTTCGGGTTCAGCCGTTGAGGGAGGTTCGAGGGAGGCCTCGTCTGGGACAAGGCCTTGCTGTTCAGCTGTGTCGAGCGGGGGGTCAGGGTCGTCGCAAGACACAAGGTCTACTGCGCTCTCTTCTGTTAGAAGGACATCTAGCTCAGCTTCATCGGTAACAGGCGGTGGGACAGCGTCCTCGGCTTTGTGGTTTGCGTCCATGGTAGCTCTTGTGGGATACAGAGCGTTGGCGGACAACAAATAGATCGCTCGGTGTTATGTTCATGGCTGGTGAGCTCTCATGAACACCTCATGATGGCTGAGAGAGGCAAAATGATACCAAATATCAGCAAGGGGACTCCACATGCATGCATACGGGAGAGAAGCAGGGACCACGAAGGGCAAGAGTAGGTGGACTTACCCCACGACGCTGTCAGGGCGGAAGTTGCTGCCAAGAGTGAATTGGCTCGTGCGGTCACTTGGCTGTCAACCAATGGAAGCGCAGATAAGGGCAGCCAGGCAGAGTTGTGTGAGAGGCATGGTTCCAGCCCTACTAGACCCGTCTGCCACGTCAAAGTGGAATGGTACTTCTTATTATGAGAACTACTTCTTAATCCCTGAAGTGATTCCGCACTCCGAGAACACCAGAAATGATCGGGTCCATAAAGAGCTCTTCTGTTCAGGCTGAAACCCATGGAAACACCACCTCTCCAGTTGAAACGACCCATTGAAACCGATGCCACCGGGCGAATGAGTGCCACATAGACTGCCCCATCCGTTTATGGCCACAACAGCAAAGCACACGGACCGGACGCCATAACAGAAAGATGAAAGGAAGACGCAGGGGTCCCTAGGATAACTGACGCGAATGAGTGACTTTCCGAAGTGACTGCTCGTCACGACAGACGTGAGAGTACCAGCGGAACCGGGATTCAGTGCAGCGATGCGCGGATGAGCCAAGGGAGTCTAGCTCTGACCGCTCTGCTCTCCATTGTTCTCTCGCGCCTTGATTTCCTCAGGCACGATGCCTGCATTCTCACAGGCTCGTTTGTAGATCTCACATTCCTCCCAAGCACGCTGCGCCTCGGCCTTGAACTTATCACAGCTGGCGCTGAGTTCGGAGATGGCCTGTTCGGTGAGCAGCTTCTCGAGGGTCCACTTCTCAATGTTCTGCTGTTCGTTCTCCTTCAATTGAGTAATGAACTGAACAGCCCGCTGAAGGATAGATCCCTTGTTCTTTTCGCATCCCGGGACGATCTTGGCAAGTTCGTTGATGCCTTCATTGATGGTTTCACGACGGCGGCGTTCGACTACGAGGGAGTTAGTATAGGGCCTTCGTGATGTAGTTATCAACGTAGGTGACGTACCTTCTTTGTGGTTATCCCTGCGAATTTTGTGCCATTCCTCGGAACCAACAGGAGGCTTATGACTAGTCGTACTTGGAGGGGACTCGTTCGTGGCGGGTGGGCCTGAACGCGGTGTTTGCGTGGCTGCCTTCAGAGCCTCGAGGCTGAAGTCTTGCATTCCTGTCTGTGGTGGCTGGTGATGGTCGCCCATGTTGAACGAAGCCCCCTCCGGCGCAGACTGCGGCTGGAAGGCAAGCTCGGTTGCTTGAGGGACGGTCATCTGATGGTAAGCCAGTGCGGCGGCAGCAGTGTCGCCAACGCTCGCCGCATTTGTGTTGTTGTTCTGATGAACATCGAACTGTTGTTGCATGTCCTCCTCGTTCGTCGACGCGTTGTGTGCGGCAAGGAAGGAGGCCGTAGCCTGATCGCTCAAATCGTTGTTGACCGATCCTGGAGCAGGTCGGGCGTTGGCAGGGCCTTGGTCGCGCGTGTCACGCTTTCGTTTGTTGGAAGTATGGATAGGGTCGGAATGCGCACCGAGTGCGCTCTTAGCATCGGTGGGATACCCAGCAATATCGGCCATGACGGGGATGATGTGGGCGCCTGAAGACTATCTCTTGCCGAACGCTGGACCCTGCGTCGAATACCGTTGATGCAAGTTTGGGAATGCTAGGATCGATGTCGCAGATGATCAGCGATCAGCGCGCCAGCTCATACGAGTAGGCCACCAGCAGTGCAGAAGCGATCGTAAGCGGGCGAGGTGCATGCGCTCTGGTGACGAACAAACGTTAGCACAGGAGTGTGAGGCTGAGAACGGTAGCACGGAGGTGAAACGGAGACGGTGCTCAGGTGAGCGAGCATCTCGATTGCGGCAGCCTGTGGGACGAAGCCGCAATCGCTCGAGGAAGCTCGGAGGGGTCGATTAGGAGAATGACGGCGCCATCCAGGCGTGCAGCGCGAGCTCAGACAAGCGGTGCTGGGCGAAGGTGAAAGGTAACTTGGCGTAGATATAGAGGAGATTCGGCGCCGCGGTGGCAGCGGCAGCGAACAGGTTGTTGCGATAACCGCATTTTGAGGAGGTTTCGAGTTGCACGTCGTCGATGCGTCGTCGCAGCGGAGGGCGGGGAGCGGAGCGCAAAAGGATAATATGACGGGGAAGAAAATGAGGGCTGAAGATGGTCAACTTACCGTGATGGACAAGCCGGGAGACGCGGTTGTTTGATGATGCTCGATCACCTGATCGGCTTCACCTGATCGGCTTTCCTTTAACAGCGTGTCAGTAGCTTAGTGGGACGCGCGCCGGGTGCAGAACAGAAGACGCGCAAAAACAAAAAATGAAAAGAGCAGAAGAAAGGGAGCAAGCTTCGCACGGGGGCAAGAACAGTAGCATACCCTTTTGGAGAAACGGTGGAGGGCCAGGAAATGGGTCCGGGTTCCAAAGGTTGGGTATGGCGGAGAGGGAATCACGAGCGACCGTGCTTGGGTGAACGAAGAGGAGCAGGTGACCTGGGAGGGGGTGGTCGCAACCTGGGCGGAGGCTGCCTTTAAGCTGCGCCCCCGCTAGACCAGCTCCAGGGCCGGGGGGGCGGCCCTGCGGCGAATCACACGGCGCCCTGTCGCCATGCCACCCGCCTCCCTCATTGGGCGATCCAAGGAGCATTATTGCGACCTTGGATGATGGAACAAGCAGATGTGTGTGAGTGTGTTGAGGGGGGGTGGGTTAGGGCACGGTAGTAGAATAACCGGGGGCAGCAGCTGAGGGTTTGCTGAGGAATGGGAGGTTTGCCGTGGTCGACATTCATCATCACTCAAAGGAGATGACCAAGGTAGGTGCAACCATCTATGCGCCGCACGGGTCACTGCTGCTCCCCAACTTCCCCGCTTGTTCTTGTCTTTACATTCGCAAATCCACGCAAATAGCTTCAAGCAACATTTTGAGACTGTCGATTTTACACAGTACGGCCACAGCCCCCGGATGGCACCTCTGCCATGTCAATCCAAGAGTTCTCGCATTCCCCCCGGGCCTCGGGCCAGTCACGCGATCGCGGTCTTGTCTGGGCGGGGTTTGCATGTGACCCTACCCACAAACTCTGCCTAGGAACCGCTTCAGATATCGACCACACCTCCTCCGGACGCGCTGACTGTCGGTGGATTCCAGTGCTCAGCTGCATGTCTGTTTGTCTGCCTTCCATGTTACAGAGATCGGTACCCCTTCACTCTTGCCCTGAGGCCCCTGGTTTATTAGCGCACGCATCCAATACACCAAACGAGGACTTAGTAGTTGCAACACACCGATTGATACTCCTCAAAGGCGCTTGCCCATTGATTATTGTGTCTGCCGGCAGCCTATCACTCGACATGGCCGCTTCTACTCGCTTGAGGCGCCGTGCTATGTACTCGGGAGCTTTGCCGCAGTCACCACACCACCACAATTGCCATTGCATGTCTTCCTCACCAGCCTCTTTATATTCCCTGCCAGGGCGATAAGCAGCTAAATCCGCTAAGAAATGCGAAGGCTATAACCATTATACCGACAACAAACGCAGTCGGACATGATCTGTCACTCATCTGCGAATGTTTGTTTCACCAAAATGCCTTGGATTCCCCCAGCGGGATTGCGAACTCGCAGGATCCTTTTCGTTCCGCCATATTAGTGAGCGCGCATCCCATCATCTTCCGCTAGTCTCAACAGCAAGAGGAGCTCGATCTGGAAAAGACCAGCCATACAGTCACATGCAACCCATCCACCTCGCTGGGCCTTGATGACAGCTTGTTGTCTCAGTTGCGGCTCATGGGATGCATCCCATGCTTTCGATCGCCCCGCGCTGCCACTGGTTCGTTCATGAGCACGGCTTGGATTCCTGTTGGCTGACTGTTTGTCACTTCGTCGGCTTGGAACGCAAGCGCCGGAGTGGTAAGCCTTCAGATCCCAGACATCTTGTCCCGCGTCCCACTATTACCTTAAAAACAGATGCAGTGCGGGTTTAGAGTAGCTCTATGGCAGCAACGCAAGTGGGCAGCTGGAGGAGCATTGCTTCACAATCAGAGCTCTCCTGTTCTATCTCACCGATACTCATCCAGCACGGGTGGTAGTGGTATCAACGCGTCCTCGACTCTGGTCGGACAGGCAGCAATTGCGAGCTTACACAGACTGGATATATTGGCTCCCGTCTGGGGGTGCGACCTAATACACTACTCCCTCCGCAGGACTAGCATCCTGCAGAATAAAAAACTCATTCAAGCCGGATATATTGTTACTCACCGCTTGCCTATGTTCGTCACTCTCTGTTGATCTCCAAAGAGTCTTCTCGCACGCTCATGGGCTTCCTCTCTTGCCCAGTCTCTGAAAATAATGAGGAACCTTCACCTAGGGGGATTTTACTCCATAACAGGGGACCCGAATACTGGCATTAGGACAACAGCCATCAAGTGGGCCTCTATATACAGTATCATCTACTCACGGTGTAACATTCCAATATGTACCAGGCCTTCATCATTACGCGCCCGGATTCGGCTATCTGCGAGGGCAATGAATACCCGTTTCATTATCAATACGAGGCATAACACCTAAATAATACTCTCACTGTCTGTAGCATTTTCGCTCGGTTGACGGAAAGGACTCGACGTTGACCATGTTGACACTGTTGGCGCTCCAATGAGAGGCCGCGCTGTGCCAAGCGCGCTAGCTAGGAGCTGCCCGTTGTAACCAGCCACAAACGTGAGCACATCCCTGCCAGCCAAGCCAGCGTCACCGATTGGAGAAGCGCGTCACACGAAGCTCCGAAAACACCAGAATCACAGCCCTGATTCCAAATCGTTGTCGTCTCTCTGTATAGAACGCGTCAAGCCATCTATCATCTATTACCCTCACCGCCTGATAGATATCCCATCAACAACCATGTCCGACGTCGTTGCCAATCCCCAAACAACGGCGGTCGGTGAGTCCAAGAGCGCCCGCAAGAAGAAGGCGAAGGCAGGAGTTGCAGCTCCAGCCGTGCCTGTTCAGGAGAAGACATCCTCGGAGGTCGGAAGCGTCGAACCTGGCAAGACTAACGGTGTTGATGGTGGCGAAAACTCCTACATCAAGGAGCTTCAGAAGTACGTGCAATCCCGGAGGAGCGCAAGAAGAGCCAGACTAACTAACACTCGATCTTCAGGCAAATCCGCAACATCAACAAGAAACTCGTACGTCTCAAATTGACTGGTCTTGCCGTTTCATACTAACGACCTCTACAGAATGCTATGCAAAAGGTCGACGCCATCATTGAAGCCAACCCCGGGGTGTCTCTGGACGACCTCGTCGCGTCCCGCAAGATCAATGCCGACCAGCGCGCTTCTGCACTGAAGAAACCGACACTTCAAGCCCAGCTGCAGCAGATTGAGGAGCAGATCACACAATACAAGAAGTTTGCTCAGGAGTATGAAGACAGAATTGCCCGCCAGAAGGAGCAGCTCCAGGCAGCACACCAGGAAGAACTCGACAAGCTGAGGGAGACACTAAAGGAGGAGGCGGCTCAAGAGTCGAGGAAAGCATTCCGTGAGAAGCTGCTCACTCTATCTCGCTTCCTCATGGCAGCTGCGACTCGCCGCCAGACCGAGGAGGGTGGGGAGCTCTCCGAAGCGTTCGAGGGTGCTTTGTTGGCGGTCTATGGAGGCGATGCAGCTGCCGTTACCGCGATGGAGAATATCACGGAGGGCACGGAGGACACAGTCGTCTCTACACAGGGCGTGCCGTTGACCATCACCTGTAGGTTAATCGTACTCATGGTCGTCACCGCACGCGCGAACTAACATTGCGTAGTCGCCCAGGTCAAGCAGGCATCTCTTGCGGAGGCTCCCTTCGCCGCAGAAGAGGCGTGGGTTGACGATGTAGCACAGTCGCAGGCGGCTCCCCCCGAAGCGGAGGAGACGACGGCTGAAGCTCCTACGGAGATCATTGCTGAGGGCCAGCAGACTGGTGGCGCCGCAGCAGACACAGAAGTACCGAGCGCTCCCGCGGTCACCAGCGTCGATGCAGGCGCCGCGAACCCGGCGGCAGAAGAGCAATGGGACAAACCCGCTTCCGGCACCGACGAGCCCCTTGCCGAATCTTTTGAGATGGTACCGCGCGACCCTTCGGAAACTGAGACGCCGGCGGCTGCCGCCCCGGTGAGCAGCGTGCAGAGTTGGGCTGACGATGCCCAGGAGGCGCCTGCTGGTGCTCCTGCTACGACGGCACCCAACGACGGCTTCTCCGAGGTGCATCACCATCGTGGTGGCAGAGGGCGGGGTGGCTTCCATGGTGGTTACAGAGGACGTGGTGGACCTCGTGGTGGGGATGGACGGGGCCGTGGTGGGCGTGGTGGACGTGGTCGTGGCGATTTCCGTGGTGGTCGTGGGGGCTTTAGGGCAGCCCCACGTGGCGGTGAATTGCAGCCCCAGCAGCAGTAGATGCCGCAGTCTGCGCAGTGTCACTTTAGCACTTCAACATGATGAGGGGGAACGGCTTACTGGTGGGTTGCCATAATCTCTTAGAAGTCTCTTCTTTCCCGTCATATCATGTCATACCAACCAACAACTTCTGGAGCATCTTGCGGCAAAGAGGAGGGAGATGCATAGGGAGAAGATCATTACATGTTTGTGAAAAAACACTGTCTCATATCTCTGTGCATAGCAATGGAGCATTGGGATGCATTTTTGGGTCTCATGGATTGCATCAACCGTTTATCTTTCTTCCAGCCAGAGGTCCACCGGGAGATGGAGGAAAAGTATGAATGTAAATGATTTGATCCCTCCTCACTATCTGTGTTGTCTACTTGTACATCTATATGTGCGGTGTGACTGAGGTTGAAGATGGCGAATAGGAGAGATGGGACCTGGCTACTTTAGCTTCTTGCCTCTGTCCTGCAGCGTTAATCCGGGGGAGGCGTGGGAGTGGCTTGTTCTTATTTAGGGCTGATCTATCTGATCTTTCCCCAGTTTGCCGAGGCCGTGGGGAGAGGTGGCGGCGTGTCAGAGGCGGTGCAGGGTCCCGAGAAGTTGCAGTGACGCAACTTGCACTAATAATCCGATGATGCACGTTCATGCTGTTCTTACCGTGCGTTTGGGGATGGGGTGTGTTGTGCTACTTTCGCGTATGTGGGTTGATGCAGTCCCGTGGGTTTTGGGATCTGCGAATTCTGGCGCAGTGAGAGCGGGCGTGGGACGACGACGGTAGACAGTGCTAGAAATTGCCCAGGTCGTGTCTCGATCACTATTGCAGCTGCCTTGGATGGTTTGGGATATTTGTGGGATTTTTTCAAGCTATGCTGTGGCAGTGATTGCTTGCGCCAGTTTAGACGTGAACACGACCGAGAGCTGGTAAGTGAACGACGACCTTCTTCATATCAGGAACAATTCGGACCTCTTTATGAAAGTACTGTTTGCCAGTGCACTGTCATGTCTCACTCCAGCCCATACCTAGCACGGCTGAGAACCTTGTACTCCACAGCATCCTCACTCATGGTCTTGCTTTCAGGTTCGTAAACGCTCCGCGGGCGGATCAGATAAGATTCCCGTCACGTAGGGCCAATGACGTGCAGGAACCCGTCTGCCGTTCTCCCCCTTGATGTGTGGAACGCAAGGCTAGATCTACAGCTGGAGAAGCGTTGCGCTTAGTAGATCTTCAGTTAGGCGCGATGAAAGGGAAATGCCATGATAACACGACGGAATACTTTTACGCTTCTCACAATTATCTCACCACACAAGTTTCATTCTTATCAGATGTCCAAAATCTGGAGAACCAACAACTCCTCGTCGAATTCCCACCCCGGTGCGCCCTGATGAACTGATGGTGGAGCCACCCACCAACCACCTGGGCATGGGGCCACAGCACGCTTCTCCCCGCCTGGGCTAGCGTCTTGGCAATCCATCGTTCCCGCCCACCCAGCCCTGTCCCTTTGAAACCTCCTGGCCGACGTACCATCCACATTCTCACCCGTCCTGCACATCTCGCGCTGCGCCCCTACGTCCCTACGACAATCCTGACGCCTATGCGTCGCCTCTATCGTTGAGCAAGCCTCGTTGTACGAGCTCTGAAGTCCCGCTGGCGTTCTGTGTGGCGAGAGAGAGTGGCCGACAAGGTAGACGAGCTCGCGACCGCGAGCACGACCACCGTCACAACCACGGGCGTACATGCCCGTATCCGCGCCTTCGACCACGCATTCTCCCGGCGCGCAACGCCCCTGCTACAGAGAAATGAGAATGGAGGCCCCTGTGGAGGTGGTGGTGCCGTCCGTTGAAGAGAAGATGGAAGGTATGGAGGAGCAGCATGCCGCCGACAAGGCTGCACTTACGCCGCCGACGAGCGAGGATAATGATAAGAGGGAGGTTAGGCAATCATCGGAGCTGTCGGAGTTGGAGAGCAGTGATGATGAAGGGGAAGAGATTGAGCCGGATCACTATTTTGAGGGTGGGAGGATTCCGGTGTTTAAGCCGGTGAGTTGTGATGATGAGATTCGTTTTGGTTGATCTAGTATCACTGTTTGCTTGGGATGGAAGTTGCGCCTTTGGGAGTGTGAATGCTCCGTCAAGTATGCGCAAATGGGAAGGATGGTTGCTGATGCTGCGTAGACCATGGACCAGTTCAGGAGCTTCAAGAAGTTTGTCGACAAGATCGACAAGTACGGAATGAAGTCTGGCATAGTGAAAGTCATACCGCCGAAGGAATGGTGAGTTGCCCCAAGCTCCCCCAAGCCTCAACAGCCGACTCACCTGAACCTAGGCGCGACTCTCTCCCCGACCTTACTGAAGCGGTCAAGACGATCAAGGTCAAGAATCCGATTATGCAGGAGTTTGCGGGTCAGCATGGCATTTACACCCAGGCCAATATTGAGAAGCAGCGGTCGTATAATCTGCCCGAGTGGAAGGCGCTGACCGAGGAAGCGCATCATCAACCTCCGGCCAAGAGGGGTGAAAGGCGTAGAGCTGCTGCCGATCCTCCTGCGAGGACGCGATCTACCCGCCTTGCAGCTTCCGCAAGGGCAACGGACGACAGTTCGCCGGCTCCGAGGCGCGGACGTCCTCCGAAGAGACGTGGGCAAGAGGTAGACAAGAAGGAGGAAGAAGAGGAAAGCCGTGAGGATGACGTCGACGTTCCTCCCACGCCTAAGTCTCCTGACAAGGAGGATGCATCCGAGGAAAAGAGACCGAAAAGGTCGCGTGCGAAGAAAGAGGAGCAGGACGATGCAACCTCAACGAAACCCAAAGGCCGTCAACCCAAGTCGACCGCTTCCCGTAGGATGAACAATCGGACCGCTTTGGCAGACTACGTCGATGAAGCGGCCTTTGACGGCTTTGATTACCATCTCGAGAATGTCGGCGATTTCACCATTGAGAGGTGCAAGGAGCTCGAGGAGATCTACTGGAAGACGATTAATTACGGCCAGCCCATGTATGGAGCTGATATGCCGGGATCCCTGTTCGACGACCGTACGACCAGCTGGAACGTTGCAAAACTGGAGAATCTGCTCGATGTGCTTGGGACCAAGGTTCCTGGTGTCAATACTGCATATCTGTATCTGGGGATGTGGAAGGCGACGTTTGCCTGGCATCTTGAAGATGTGGATCTCTACAGTATCAACTACATCCACTTTGGCGCTCCGAAGCAATGGTACAGCATATCCCAGGAAGATGCCAGACGGTTCGAGGCGGCTATGAAGAGTATCTGGCCGAATGATGCGAAGAACTGCTCCCAATTTCTTCGCCACAAGACGTACCTTATCTCCCCGGCGCAACTGGAGAAGCAGTTCAACATCAAGGTTAACCGACTGGTTCACTACGAGGGCGAGTTTGTCATCACATTTCCCTACGGTTACCATTCGGGTTACAATCTTGGCTATAATTGTGCTGAGTCGGTCAATTTCGCCAACGAAGCCTGGCTGAGTTACGGACGCATCGCAAAGAAGTGCGAATGCGAATCCGACAGTGTATGGGTCGACGTGAACGAAATCGAACGCAAATTGCGAGGCGAGCCGACACCAGAGTACTACGAGGAAACGGACGATGAAGACGACGAGATGAATGAGCATCTACCGAGTCCGCCACCCAGTGTCGCCGGAAAGAGCAAAGCGAAGGCGAATCGGAAAGGCGGTAACAAGAGGAAGAGGGCTGCTGAGGAGCCGAAGGAGGCACCGAAGCCCAAGAAGGTCAAACGCATCAGGATCCGTATCAAGATCCCGGGCAGGGGCATGCCTTGCGTGCTTTGCCCCAATGATGTTGACTATGATGAGCTTCTTCCGACCGATAACGGCCTAAAGGCTCACCGTCTCTGCGCTGATTATACTCCTGAGACGTACATCTCGTCGAAGCCCAACGAAGTCGTTTGCAATGTCGCTAATATCGGGAAAGATCGGTTGGACCTCAAGTGCAATTACTGCAGATCGAAGCGTGGTGCTGTCTTCCAGTGCTCGCAAAAGAAGTGCACGAGAGCGTTCCACGCGACTTGCGCAGCCCCTGCCGGTGTGCAGGTTGATCTTGGACCTATGCCAACGTTCGACGAGGAAGGGACGGAGTATTTCTATGATGGGTACGATTTTAGGTGTCGATTTCATCGTCCGAAGAAGCGGAACGTGAAGAAGGTCACCGCGGATACTCTGGAAAGTGATCGGTTTATCATGGATTATGCGAAGACGCTTAAACCGAAAGACGTCGTCCAGTTCCAGTATCTTGATGCGGAAATGTATCAGATATACGGCGGTGTGGTCATAGAGAACAGGCCCGGGGAAGCAACACTTCTCGTCGAGGTGCTGCCTGATGGGTAAGTCGGTTGGGATCTTCTATTGGCATCGGCTAACAGTGGTCAGTGACCGTGTGGAGGTGGAGTGGAAATATCTTCTCCATCTGGATCCAGCAGAATCGGAGAGACCGAAGCCATCCGCGAACGCGAAGCCACTTCCTGAGCACCTCAAGGAGAATGATTCGTCCTTGGCCATCACTAACCGTACCGACGGTGTTCCTGAAATGGGCGATCCCTTCCACGACCCTAACTCCATCGAGAAGTGGGCTGAGTTCAATACGGCGCCAGAAGTCACGCAGAAGGTCGCGAAGACAGATCTTTCGCAGCCTCACACGCTGTGGCACTATCTGGGTAAGACGTCGACAGAAGCAAGGGCACAGTATACGGACGACCTCAGGAAACCTCTGCATAATCCGAAGAGTAACTTCTTGGATACCGTTAAGCCACCGCCGCCGCCGCCGATGCCCGTCCTCCCCCGTTATCCGTACAATGTACCGCCGTACTCCATCAAACCTATGCCAGTGGCTCCGCGAACACCTGTCCAGCAGCAGTATCGTGATTTTGATGAGAAGCCTTATCAGTACAAGCCGAAAGTGGAAGTGAACACGTACCGTTCGCCAGTGTCTCACTATAATCCAGATACGCGGAAGAACCCTAACTCACCAGTAGCACATCAACCGAACGTTTCATACGACCATCGCCCACCAGTTCCTCAGCAGGGCCACACTCATCACATCCCGAATACACAGCCGCATCATGCAAATCGTCCTTCACATACTTTCCATCACTACCAACCTCCGCAGAATCACTCTCACAGGTGGAAGGTGTCTCCAACACAGGCGCCACCGACTTCCGGACCCTTGCTCCATGGGATTGATCAGTATACTACGAGTCATCAGCCGCTTCCGCCATATCCTTATCATCCTCAGGCTGGTCCCCAGTCCGCAAAGGCGTATTCATCCTACCCGCAGACTCAGACCTCCGGCTCTGATCGACGGTCGTCCTTCTACGGACCGCCCATCCAACATCTTCCTGAATCACAGCCTCAGAGCACTCCGCATCGCGGAGTGCCACATGCCCACATTATGAGCAAACCACCCGGAACATCCCATTCCAATTCTTCAATGTACGCCACAAGCCATCTCTCCTCATTTGTTTGCACTGCCCAACCTTTTTCCTCCTCTCTACCCCAAAATGACTACCTTGCCTATGTCACCAAATACCCTTACCTGAAGAACGCGTTTTTGAGGAGAGCAAAGACTTACATTTCGCCTTATAGTCCAGACGGAGGATTCTCGCCGGAATGGAAAGCTAGGCTTGCGGGAACCACGGCTCAGCATCACCCTCAGCATCAACCTCAACCGCATCCTCAACATCAACCGAGACAAGCCATCTCCATCACCCCCAAACCTACTCCTCCCTCACTTCTACCCAATGGGCACTCGCCACAACTCCACCCTCAGGCAACCAACTTTCACACAGGTTTAACACCACCACCACCACCACCACCACCAACATCAACAACGCCGTCGAATGCGAATCTCCCCCGCCACAGACCAACCCCGCAATTCCAATCTGCAGACGCCTTCCAACGCGCCATTTCCGCCACCGCCAGCGCCCCTTCGATGCACGAATCAAATATGCCCAAGTGGGAGTCTATGATGAGGCAACTGGCTGCGTCCCCTGCGCCAGCGCCAGCGCAAGCGCAAGCGGTAGCAGCGCCGCAAGGACCGAATTCGCAGTTACCGGCGCTGGCGAGGAATCCGCCGTTGATGCCCGTGGCGAGGATGACGGGTGCGAGGGTGGCGTGGGGTTCGGGTTCGCCCACGTTGGCGCGGAACGGAGGCAACGGAGGCTCGGCGCCGCACTCGCAGACTCATCAAGGGACGTCCCAGGGGCAACAGCAGGCACAACCCGCTTTGAGTGAGGCTATCGATCCACGGCTGATGAGCGGAAATGTGGCCGCTCCTGGTGGTGGTGGTGGTGAGGGGTCGGGACTTGCCGGAAATGTTGGCGTTTAGTCATATCTGCGGTGAAGAGAGTTTGGGTGCGACTTTGCGTTTCGACGCCGCCGGTTCCACCGCAGTCGAAGTTGGAGGTGGTGCAGAGTCTTCGTAAGGGGACACGGAGATGGTATGGTTCGTGGGGTTTCGGGCAAACAGCGAGCGAGTTGTGTACGATGAGGATGCAGCACGCGCGCGTTTTGGGCGTTTCATTGGCGTTTTTGAAGGGCCCCAGTTGGAAGGCGTTCTTTTCCGATGGTCATATATTTATTATATATACCATGGGTTTTTATGGTTTCTTAGGTTATGGATTGAAAGAAACAGGCCCAAGGGGTTGGTTCACTCCATAGGGGATTTAAAGTATGGTTATCTCTAGGTACCTAGGTCATGGCGCATCCGCCTGGTTCTTCTTCAGGACGGATACGCGCGTCGAAAGACTCACATGGTATTATCTTTATGAGTACGGGCATGCTTGCGGGATAGCGTGGTTAGACTCAAGGCACGGAACAGTGATGATATGGTATGGGATGATGATGATGAGGGGAGGCTTGGTACTTGGGGTTATGAGATTAAGTTAGTTGGTCTTGTGCAGTACTTGCTCGTCCCATCAATGCAGTATTTATTCTTTCATTCATTCTTCCATTCCATCTGCTACATCCATATTGTGCAGCAATCTCGTGAAAACCTTGTTTTGCCTTTGTGCCGTATTTCCCTTTCCTGGTTTCTGGCTACAGAAGCATCTACCGTACATGTGTCTCAACAGCCATCGAGATATCTACCCCTTCTTCTTCCCCTTCGTCTTATCCACCACCTCTATCCACCTCGGCTCGACCCCCCTCTTCCCCAAAGCCCGGACGACGGCATCCTTCTGCGGCCCCTGAACCATGACCTCCATGACCGGATTCTTGGGACTACTGCCCTGCAACCGCTCGACGCTGGTGCTCCCCGCGCACGTCTTCCTCAACTCATCCGCCAGCGGCTGCGGCGACACGTAGAAGGCTTCCAAGCCGCTGACTTTCGTCACCGTCTTGTTCCCGCTGCGCGTCTCGAGCACAATGTGGATTTTCGGCGGCAAGCCAGCTTTCGGTTTCGCGTCCGCGATGGTAGCCTCGTTACGCAGGATGGCGTGGAAGGGGGAGGAGGCGGCCTGCATGCGTTCGGCCAGGGCGTCTATGGGGATTTCGCCCGCCGCGAGGGCTCTGTCGTCGGCGGCGGACGAGGTGAGGAGGGCGTCGGCGAGCTGGGGGTTGATTTTGATCATGCGCTTGTTCTTCGGGGAGACCAGGTTTTCCTTCTCCGCATACGCGGAAAGGAGTTGCCGGAGCTCTTTTAGGGTATAGTAGCCGCGGGGATCGGCGTTGGAGGCGTTGAAGACGAAGGCGAGCTTTTCTTTCGGTCGCCATAGCGAGACGATTTGGAGTTTTTGGCCGATATCTTCCCCGGCGGCAGACGAAGCTGAATCTGACTTCACGCCCGTGGTTGTAGCGGATTCTTTCTTGGGTAACCGGTATGGCACAAAGGACTTGATATGTTCGTCGTTGAAGTCGATGTCCAAGATGACAACCTCGCTGCCGCCGCGCTCTTTTGATTTTATTATCTTCTCCTTGTCCAGGTGCTTGATGAATTTTTTCGCGTTTTTCCAACTTGTCTTCTTGAGTTGGAGGGAGGCGGTCCGCGCGGGAGTGTAGGTGGGTAGGAAAGGCTGCACGAGCAGCGACATGACCTGTGACTGTGTCAAGGGGAAGTCGAGTCCGTAAGTAGGGTGGTCTTTATTATGATCCATATGGTGCTTGACTCCATAGAGGAACGCGTTTGTGAACGCTTCGTCTATCTCTGTAGGTTCATGAGCTAGTGCGTAGGTAGGGACGACAAGTGCACCTTACCTTTGGTTGTCAGTTCCGGCTCTTCTACCTCCTCGACCAAATCATTCTTGCTACGTGAAGCCTCAGCTGCCACCTCTTCTCCATCCGGTCTATCCGTAGGGACGGAATCCAACGCTACACCGCCATCGTGACCGCCTTCCAGGTCCAGCCTGTCCATCGGAGCAGCAAGATCCGCATCGCCTGCTTTGTCGTCGGCCCACCCTTCCAAGTGATCTGGTGGCTCCAGTCCGGGCTTTCCTGATGGACCCCAAGCCCAGAGTTCATCTCCTGACCAGTGGAAAGTCTGGACTGCATGGCCCTTGGCTCCTCGCACCTCTTGTAGAGAAGCAACATCAATCTCGCACGTACCCACAGCCATTGGCACCGTCGGAGCTTCCAGACTTGCAATGGCAACAACTGCCCCTTTTGTGGCTTTTGCGGGAAACGGCGGGCCTCGCTGTAGACCGGGAGTCATGAGGTCTGCACCACCCTGCAGCTTTTCGACTACGAATTGAGGGGTATGAAGGAGAGGGACAATACCGGGATTGTGCCAGAGTGTGTATACTTCAACTCCATTAGCATAGTCGTTTTGGTCTGGATGCCACTGAGCTCCCACCTGTAGGGTACATCTTGTCCTCCACCTTGACCCATAATATGCGCTGTTCGTCGCCTGTTCCTTCATGGCTTCCGGCATATATGGTGCCAGAAACCTGCTTCAGATCCGGGCCTGCTGTCGTTGTAAACCGAGCCGACTGAGAGTTTTCCGGCAGTAATGATTTCCTTAGGGCTGTGAGAGGCGCAGCCGATGCAGCTTTGTCTTCCGCCTCTGCTGAAGAGTCTACGGGAACTTGCAGGCCAAAATCAGCAATGATTTGGTCGGCGGTACGGCGGCGATCCGAGGATTTGAGAGGTGAGAGGGGTTTGATCTAGGCTCGTCAGGGCATTGTGGAGCGAACCTTGTTTTGGGGAGCTTACGTTTGGCTTTTTCTTGAACATGGCGAGAGCTGGCGGAGGAAACGGCAGGAGGTAGGTCTTTGGAGGATATGAAATAGATGGAGTTAGAAAGAATGAGATGTACGTATATTGGTATGGTAGGGTCAGCTCTCCGAGCTACGATGCGTCTGTCGACTTGTCAATGAGATGCGCGAAACTTTTGGGTAGATGAAGATGAGTGACGCAGGGCGGGGCAGCTGCACCGCCGCACCTGGGCAGTGGCAGTTGCATACCCCGCCAGACTGCCCAAAATGGCTAGTAACGCCGCTCTCACGGATGCCCAGCACCGATTCTTCTCCGCGATTCCGCCAACTCGCCACCAAACCCTCTCGGACCTTGCCCATCGCCGTACCATTTTATTCCCGCTCGACTGTGTTGCTATGACCGCGTTGCAGCAACCTGGAAACCATATTTGTGAAGACAGCCACAGCCACTGTCGTTCCAGGCAAAGCACCATGTTTCCTGGACTTCGCGGACCATCCTTGGTAGCTTCAGTCCCGAACGGCACCTTGTTTATTAGTGGCTTCAATGAATTATTGTGAGGTTGGCTCATCCGCCACGGTTCGGGAATAGTCCGATACATGGAGCTTTCACAGGTTGCCTCGGCTCTGCCCCTTGAGGCGCACGCAAACCCTATTCCTTTTACGATCTTGCTCACAAAAACCGGTCGTGGAGCACCATCGGTACCTACGTATAGGACAAAGCTCTCCAACTCGGTTCCAGTGATGCCTCTTTGCCAACGGTGGGAGAAAGAGCACGACAAAAGCGAGTAGTGCCGTCCAAAAACAAAGAGGACTTTTCGAAGCCCATCGGCAGAACAAGACGATCAGTTGTCCCTGCCCTTTCGCTGATCTATGGTTCGGGTGTGACGAAATCTGGAATATTCTCCGTTTCTCCACTACCTGGTGGCGAGTACCAACTACCGTCCTGACGCATCATTTGGTCGGCAGCTTCAGGGTGCCAATGAACGTGCCCCGTTGGCTTGACCAGGAAAAGCGCATGCGGTAGCTCCA
Source organism: Westerdykella ornata (assembly GCF_010094085.1). Classification (NCBI taxonomy): domain Eukaryota; kingdom Fungi; phylum Ascomycota; class Dothideomycetes; order Pleosporales; family Sporormiaceae; genus Westerdykella; species Westerdykella ornata. The sequence goes on from NW_022986897.1 coordinate 55,197, forward strand.
ACTCTGAGTTGCTAGTAGGGCTACATCATTTGCGGAGTAAAAAGCGCGGAGAGCCAGCGCACGCGAGAAGCCAAAACTGCCGTTTGTTTGTACTTCTACTTTTACGCTTCTACCCCCATTGTCACTCTCACCGTCTGCGCGCTTCGCCACACTCACTCAGCCATCGTGCCTTTGTACACGACGAGCATGGCCTTGAGCTGCTATCATGTCCATGTTAAAACGACCTTCCCACAACCGTTCCTGATATTCAGCATTTATCAGAAGTCATGAGTCCGCTTCGGCCGACTTCCAGTGCGCTCCTCAGACGCGAGGATGAGATCCAGAAGCCTACAGATCCCGATGGTCTCATCCTTGAAGCGTGGGCTCAAGGATTCATGGTTGGATCTCTGATCATCATGGCTTTCATCACCATGGCGAATATGCGGAGGGGAGTCCTGCTCCACAAGGTATGCACTACCGGAATATCACGCATGATCCGTTTCGCTAACTCGTTCGCCTAGTTGATTCTTCTCGAGGTACCGTACAGTCGCTCCACATGTGTCTACGACGGCACAGCTAACGGAACCGCAGCTTATACTCGGCATATGGCAAGGCTTCTGGTTGTTCTTCCACAGGCCTGTTTACGCCTGGTGGCTGTCAGTTGGCGCCATTCCCTTAAACGCATCCTGGTCGCTACATAACGTTGTATCCTGGATGAAGATTAAACCTTTCCTCTCTCGGCCGGTTAGCTGGGCATTCATCGGGTCGATAATCTTGGTTCAGCCATACTGGGTCGTGGAAATCTACGCAAACTTTGCGTACTTTCATAAGAAGAATGAGCTCTTCATACGGACTAGGCCTTGGTATGACAGTCCACTTGTAATCCGAAACTGACGTTCGCTAACTCTCGTTGCCAGGGAAGCGTTGTGCCGAGATCCGTGGTGGATCTTCACTACTGTGGCGCTTGTTTGGATTATCAAAACGCAGTATGACCTGACCCTGAAAGAGATCATACGGATATCGCCGCGGTTTGGCATCATGCTTCTAGCCATGGTTATCAGCGTCATCTTCATCATCCTGGACATTTGTTCCGTCACATCCGCCTTCCAGTCGACGCTTCCCGTCGGGATCAATCCTTTCTGGAAACTCGCCTTCGTCTTCAAATGTCTCACCGATATGGTCGTTCTGGACGACTTCAAGACCGCGCTGGACAGGCTTCGCGCCTTCAAGATCAGCCGTATAGGGAGCTTCTGTCAAGATACTAGCGATCGACGCACTTGGGACAACAGGCATCTGGTCGAGGCATGGGAAAGAGAAGCTTCCGATCCTTACAGAGATCCGTTGTCAAATTCCTTTCCGAGCCCGGACCCTGCTGTGGTGGATGAAACCAATTTTCTGGGCTCAGGAGATCACAGTTCCGGGAAACAAAGAACGCCGAGCGAGCAGGCCGGGAACCAAGCCTCGTCCTCGTCGCAAGGGCACAGCTCTAGGGATCTTGGCGAGATCAATGGAGACCCCGAGAACATCGTGTCGAGCGCATTGTATGGGCCTCCCCTGAAGCCGGTAGATCCCGTCTTTTTATCTCGACCGAATGGTGATCATAACCATGGTTGGCCAGCGACGCAGGACTCTGCTAGCGTCCGGGATTACGCCAGAGCGATAAGAGAGGTCGAATTGGGGCCCTGGAGGACCCGTTGATGTCGTCTGACCGCCACTATCCATGTATGCTTAACCCGGCGATATATGATCCGGAGCCCCTGTTGCACCTTTCGCCACGGAGGCATGTTACCTCGGCCTGGCTCGATAATGTTTTTCTCGGACAGCTTTGAAAGTGATCACTTACTATTACGATAATGGGACACGGCCATGATCGGTTTCTAATGGGGGCGTTCGGCTTGTTGACGGATGCGGGAGTCTACCCGAATAACGAAAAGACATACATTCTGTACTATATTTTGATAGATACCCTGTCCCGATGGACGCAGCATGTCGTTTTCTACTTAAATGGATGCATGATTTCTATTTTGCCTGTCTCGTGAACAGAACATGCTCTCGTAACTACAAAACGGGAAGTGCAGAATCAATGCATCTGCGTGACTACAGTTTCGGCCTCCCAATCGACAGCGTTGCCTTTGCCAGATTGTCCGGACCGTCGTAGATATCCCTCTCCACGGCGCGGGCATTGATCTCGGGGGAGTTAGCTCTTGATAGCGAAGTTGTAGATGTATAATGTAGCGACTTACATGCTGCATGCCCAATTCATCCACATTCTTGACCCCAAGCAACCGCATACACGTCTCCGTCTCGGCCTTCAAGACTGCACAAATCAGTTAGCCTCTGTATCCTCGGTGCGATCCCCGAGTAGCTCATAAAGGATATCATGGAAGAAAGGAATACATACTCTCCAACACCCTCTCCACGCCCTCGCTCCCCCCAACCGCCAACCCATACAACGCCGCCCTTCCGACGCCCACGCCCCTCGCCCCCAAACACAACGCCTTGACTACATCTGTGCCCCTCCTCACGCCGCCATCCACCCACACCTCGACCCTATCAAACACCTCGGGGCAATACTTGCGTATCTCGAGCAGCGTGTGAATGGCCGGGGGCGCCGTATCCAGCGCCCTGCCGCCATGATTCGACAGGATGATGGCGCGGACCTGGGGCGCGTGAAGCGAGGCCAGGTACGCGTCCTCATGCGTCTGAATGCCCTTGAGGACGATGGGGAGTTTGGGCGCGTGCTGCGCGAGCCAGGGGAGCGTGGTGCGCCATGTGAGGTCTGCGGCGGTGCCCCAGAAGAGGGACCGGCCTACACCTGCTCCGGGGCCGGCCGTCGAGTCGTTGCTCTTCTTCGGTGGTGGTGACGAGACGCCAGTCGTCGTTGGCGAAGCGCTGGTTTCGGACACCTTGGCCGTCCCCTTTGCCGCTTGGATGCCACTCGGGACAGGCGCACCGGCACCGATGTTCCCGAAGCGTTCGTCTTCTTCGCGCTTCCCGGGCACGGGGGCGTCGAGTGTCAGACAGATGAATTTTACCTGTTTGAGGTGCCGGATGCGGGCGAGCATGGCTTCGCTCTTCTTCCGGTCGTTCTGCACGTACAGTTGCCATCCGAATACCATGGACTCGGGCATGTCTCTGACGATCTCCTCGGGCGATTGCGACGCGTTGTGTGAGATGATTTGCATTGCGTTGAAGGTGTTGCAGGCTTCGGCGATGCCGCGCTCGCCCGAGGGGTGGCCTAGTCGAGCGAGGGCTGCGGGGGAGACGAAGATGGGGAGGTGGACTTTGTGGCCTAGGAAGGTGGTTGCGGTGGTGCAGGTGGTGCAGTCTAGGAAGATGCGGGGGCGCAGCAGGATGCGCGAGTAGACAGTCGAGTTCAAGGTTTTGGAGTACAGGTCGTCGGAGGCGGAGTGGTAGTAGGCTTTTGCTTTTGGGGAGAGGAGTTGGAGGGCGGTCGACGCGATTTCGTCGAGGTTGAGGAGGTGCTGGAGGTTGGGTTTTGAGGGGGTGGGGGACGCGGAGGTGTTGGAGGGTGAGGTGGGTGATGGGACGGTGGAGGCGTCGAGGGTGCCGAGTTTCTTTACATCTCCGCGTTTGAGACTTTCCTTTAGGAGGTTGCTGGGGTGGATAGGATCGTATTCAGAGGTTGCGTCTTGGCCGGCGAGGTTGAGGATGGCTTTTATGCCGCCCGGGTGCTCGGGGAGGAAGGAGGTTACGTCGTACACGCAGCCGTAGAGGATGACCCAGCAGCTTTCAGGGGTATTGTGCTGGGACACTGTGGGTGGTGTTAGGGATGCCTGGTGTGCTTTGAGATTCGCTGTGGGTGATTGAGGGGGTGGGGAGAGAGACGCATATGCGAGGGCATTGTGATGATGAGACTAGAGGACAAATGGTTGGAAGATTATGGAGATGGGAAGATACGGACATAAGCAAGAATGGAATTTGGGCGTGACAGAGAGATACCTATGTATGTGGGGCCACGGAAATGTAGGGAAGAGATATAGAAACGAAGTGCTGAGGGATGTAGAAACGGAGCATTGTGAATATGGGTCAGAAGAGATATAGAGTCCATCAGTCGAGATATATACAAATAGAAAACTGAGAGACTGGAAAGAGATGGGCATTTCATGGGAGGATGTGGAGAAGGTCAAACAAGCAAATACTCACCTTCCGCATAAGAGAACACTTTCGCCATGGTTGCAATGCTCTGAGCGATGGAAATAAACTTCCCAAATAAAGCAGAATATCCCGGAAGTACCTTCTCTTCCCAAAGTAACCCAAGCGCAAGTCAAGATTGGTGTTCACGACGAAGTCGAAAACCCTGGGAAACTTGCGAATCGGCTCCACGTTTGGTGTACGCGTGGGGTGTGGGGTTATCAGTCTATTAGCCTCGGGTTTAGGAATGCCGAAATGGTTTACTATTGTGGGAGGGTGACAGAAGAGGTTAGTAGATAGGACATGTAAGATCAACCCGCCACAGCATTTTGCGTCGTTCCGGGGTGGTTCAGTGGTAGTTAAGGGGCACCTAGAAGGCGGTCTCAAATATACGCTCGCGAGCCATCCATTACTCTTCTCCATACCTCTTTTCGCTCCGATGACGGTGCGAACTCTGTGAATAGTATCGCCATACGCCTTTCCTGACCCAGCTGCGAAAGACAAAGGAAATCCTCGTAAACACATTTCCGTCTAGACATGGCTACGATGAGCAATTCTAGATTGGAAAATCTCCCTCCAGAGATCAGGAACGAGCTCCTTTCCACTCTGGAAATCAACGAGCTCTGCAGCCTTGTCCACGCGTCCCCTGTGTTCTACAAGTCCTATCGCCTATATCGCGACACCATCATCCGCAGAAGCCTAGCCCGGACGTTAGCAGACATCATACCTGACGCCGTAGCCGTCTCGGAGGCAGATACCGACGTGTCTGAAGACGAATTCCTGAGCCATTATAGAAGCAATCGTGCTCGAGGTGCAGCAGTCATTCTCGACAAGAACATCTCCTTGGACCAGCTGATCGGTATAGCAGCCTTCTACAGGCGCACAATTCAACCTCTAGTAGCAAAATACACTCATTGGGTCCAGGAGACCCTCCCCGAGGCCAGAACACCTTTGAGCCGATCAGAAACAATACGCGTCACCCGCGCAATGTATCGATTCCAGCTATACTGTTGGCTCTGGGGTCAAGGCCCAAGACGCCGTCGCTCAACCCCCAGGATAACTCCACCCGATGTGGTTCTCTACAAATTCTTCTGCAAATATAAACCATGGGAAGTTGAAGAGATTCTATGCATTTGGTCCTTCGCCAGCCGTGTGTACAATCGACTTCTCTCGGACCTCTATTCTGATTTGCAATCATCCGACCGCCACACCAGCGCCGAAAGCCGTCCCCGTAGGCGGGTTGCACGATACAATCTCGATGACGAGTTCAATCGGAGCCTACTTCTTGATGGAACTCTATCCGTTGGTCTCGAATTGCTGCACACAGTCCTCTCTCAAAAGAATCATCATGACGACCTCGTCCACACCGTACGGATGAATCTCCAATGGCCAGTAAACGGCTCGTTTCATGAACCCTTTTTCAAAGAAGGACCCATCAGGCATCGATGGATGAATTATCGCACTGAGGAGGATCAAATGCAGCGACGTCGCGACCCTCTTCCCTTCACAGGAGACGGTGATGCCTCAGGGCCTCCGTTGGCCTGGACAATGATGTGGAAGGGGACGTATAGCAACCTGTACGGCTGCCATATATCCGAGGAACTGCGTCAATGGGGATATATCATGTGGGACGCTGAGCGACTTCAGAAGCTCTACGGAGATGATGTCCTCCTGCGGCAGCGGGAATCAAAGCGCACCCGTGACCAGCGGGACTCCTTCGATTTTCTGATGGCACGCATATACGACCTGTAGTCCCCTCCGGCAGATAAGTATGCCAAGAAACTCATTTGACATGTGCCATCATTCATTCTACGATTTTCAATGTACGGATTCGACTTGACCTATATTTCTTAGCACAGTGTGCAAGGATCTCGTTTTGGTTTTGGTCTCTAAGATTCACACTTCATTTGTGCAGGGGATTTCTGATTCTACTTGCTTGACAAACCAATTGCATATGTAGGTGTATAGGCAGTTGCAGCGCAATGAAACCTGCGAAAGAAGTTGTTATAGCACAAAAGCCCTTCGTGTTGGCGAAAGGTTTCAGTTACGGAGTATCATATTAATTATGCCGCTTGGTTGCTGACTTGCTTGGAAGCTCGAGTGGAAGATACCCTAGGGTACATAGGTAGAAATGTTGTGTTAGAGCGAGTTCGTGTGCCTGCGGATCGTGCGAGCGCCCAGGTGCCTCCGCACTTAGGGTAACTTGAATGGAGAGGATTGACTCAACTGCCAACAAATACGACTGTATTGCAGGGGGACGTTCTGGAAAGACGTTTCACAGCGGCTATTGCGCCACAAGTCATCAGCTCGGCGGGTGGGCATTCCCCAACCACAATCTGATCAGTAAGGATCAACAACCCTGTCGCTGTCAGCTAGGCTGCACCTTATTAGCTACAAGTAATCATCGTCTTCCACCACCTTCTCACTTTCTATCAACCACCCATGAAGAGTCTCATTAAAAAGCTCAAGGCGTTGCGGCCTTCAAAATCTCGCCAGCCGTCTGCAGCTGCGGCACCAGACCAAGCTCCTTTTCCCGTCAATGGTACGTGTGCCGTTTCAGTGACTCAGAATTCACCTGTCGCTCTATACAGTATGAAAATTAAATCAAATATTCCGGAACACAAAGGTTGACTCTAGCGAAGATCCCCCATCGACTTTCTCAAAACCACTTTCGAAATTGGAGAGTCTGCCCGCCGAAATCAGGCTTGCTGTGCTCCTAAACCTGGACATCAATGGTCTTAAAGCCCTCGTCCATGCCTCCCCTCTTTATCATCAATTATATCGAGCTTATCGCTGGAGTACTCTGCGCGGGGTATTCGCAAAAACGTTGCGGGATGTTGTACCGGATGCAATAGCAGAATCAGCATCCAGGGTGATCAAAGCGAAAGAACTGGGTGCCTTCTCGGAAAATTATCAGCGACTGCGTACGCTAGGCTCCCGCGCCATCACGGATGACGATGTATCCGAGGACCGAGTCGTAGAAATGGTACGGTTCTACAGGTGCATCATCCACCCCCTCATAGAGGCATATGCCCAATGGGCCCAAGAGGAGCTGGAAATGAAGGAGCCACTGAGCCTATCGGAACAAGCACGCATTACCCGTGGCCTATATCGCATCCAGTTGTTCTTCAATGTGATGAGCAGAGAAAACTCCAGAAGCGTATGGGTTTATTTTGGCTCGGAATATGTCCTCCACTGGTTCTTCTGCAGGTACAAGCCGTGGGAGATTGAAGAGATCCTTTGCGTCCACGCCTTCGCCATGCACATGTACGACCGGATTCTGAGAGAAATACATGACGATGTTCGTCCGTCGTGGCCAAAATTCACGGACCCGGAGCGCAAGGCGCTGGACAATGAATATATGCGGGAGGACTATATAAGAGGAACTATACAACTCGGGTTGCCATTCCTCCAGATGATACTCTCTCGTAGGAGTGATTACGATTACGTTGTTTTTACGATGGGAGTCAACATGTGTTGGACTCAGCACCTTGACCTCTACCTCCTTTTCTGGGACGGTGGCGGCACCGTGCAGGACGAGCGGCGCGTGAAACATCCCACAGAGGAGGATGAGATGCAGCGAAGGCGTGATCCGCTCCCTTTCCAACAGGACGACTTGGACGCGACGGGCCCGCCTTTAGCTTGGACGATCTTCTGGAAGGGGACGTATAGCAATCTGTATGGGTATTACATACCGACCAAGCTGCGGCTCTGGGGCTGTTTCATGTGGGATGGCAAGCGGCTTCGGCAGTTACTCAAAGGAAAAGAGGATAGGGATGCCCTTCTCTCACTGATGGATGACAGGCCGGAGCCGGTGCGACACTATGCTATGGAGTACTCTGTAGGTGAGGAGGGTGATCCGCGTTTCCGTTTTGATAGGGATGACGATGACGGCGACCACGACAACCTGCAGTAACTAAATAAAATCCCATGTTCGTCTCATTTGGGTTGTTTCTAGCTGGCAAGCGTTAATCGTTTAAAAGGCTTTGAGCCTTTCATACGAGCCGAACACCTCTCGGATTGATGCGGACGTCGAGGCTCCAACCTCCTCAGGGGTCCTCCTTCAATGTGAGAACGGTCCATTGAGGAATCTTCCTCTTTAACCAAAAATTGACACTATCTGACCGTCGTCTCCTATGCCGGAGGAGAGATGTGCTCTTTGCATTAACGCAGAAGGTGCCTTTGTGGTAGGACCAAGATACACACTGCTACGCACCTAGGAAGGCAAAGCTGGAATTTCGAATTACGCATAGAGACTTAAGCCATATTGAAACTGGCAAGCGTTGCCAGAACGCCAGATAAGAACGTATGCCGGAATACAAGCGGTAAACAGGCCACAGAACATGGAAACTGACATTGCAGATCCTAGAAAGATACTCCATTTTCCCTTGAAGAACATATACAACGGCACAAGTTCCGTTTTCTTATAGGGTGCATAGATTTTCATGTGGTAAACGGAGTGAGGGCGGTGATACTTCCGTTAGCTTACCAAACAGCAGTGAAAGCCGGGTCTTGGCAAACAAGCACGCGTCCCATCAGTGACTCGCCTTCACCTCGCCTCAAGGGAGATCCAGAATTTATCCCCGTAGATAAAGCAGAGATTTCCGTTGCTCCTCTCTTTCTACATTCCCACAAGCGCTTCGTCTATTTCCACAACCCCCAACCACAACCTCGCGCCTCACTGAATTGCCAGAAAGTCAACTCCATCCACCAAGCCACCCATGATGGATGCGCTTCAGTCTCTCTATCATTACAGCGCAGATTGGCTGTGTGTCTTCTTTCACCCACTCATCAACTACATATCCACCATCCTCCTCCACTTCGAGCTTCCCCCCGACTCCAATCAACGCCTCCGCGACCGAATCATCAACTCTCTGAAAGAGATAAACGTCCATCGCTCGGTCACACTCACCATCTCCGCCATCCTCCTCACAGCCTCACTTCTCATTTACACAAGCTTCGTTTTATACCGCTGGCTACGATCTCCGGCTGTCGACGACGTGGACCCATGGCTCGAAGAACTGAAGCACATTTACGGCTACGTGCCACCAGACCACTCTGACCTAAACTTAAACAACCTCACCACTCCTCCCGAATCTCGGCAAAATGGGCAAAGCAGCAACGGTATCTTCTCCTCCGGGTGGGGCAGGGTGATGAATACGCCTCCCTTCGCACGCGGAATGCGCGCACCGCCCCCAGGTCCTAACTTCGGGCGCTTCTTCAGTAGAAACACGAGAGATACGAAGGAACACGGCAGTGAGGATGATGAAGAGGTCCCAAGTCGCTCCACAAAGGGTCGAGAGTCCCGCGAGGCTTCCTCATCTCCATTACCTTCCGCTACAGCTGCGTACGTCCGCGCGCCCTTGACACAGAACCTGCTCTTGCCTGAGCTTCCACCTTTCTCGCAATTCGGCTCGGATGGCAAAGCCTATACCCGCACACCGACCGCAGCGACTCAACGCCACGAACTCCACAACCGAAGCCAAATCCAACACACTCCAACCAGCAACCCAATGGCCCGCGCCCGTCCGTCCCCTACCAACTACCCATCCTCGAACCTCCCAACCCCCAATTCTCACTACCATCCGGCCCAACCCCATACCTCCGGCAACAATCTCAATCCCACTTCCACTCCCAGTCCCAACTTCCTGCACCTCTCCATCACCGCTCCGACAAGCTTCTGCACCCTCCTGCGCGTCGGCTTCATCGACTCGGCAGGGAATCTGACGGCGCTGGGGAGGACAAGGGATGCGAAGAAGAGGATCAGGGAAATGGGGACTGGGTTTGGGTATCGACGGACGGTGAGGGTGGGGAGGAGTTGGTTGGAGAGGACGAGGGGGACGGTGAGTCCGGGGGTGGGTGGTGGGGAGGGTATGGGCGAGGAAGGCACTAAGGAGAAGATGGAGGGGGAGGTATTGGAGAGTGTGGAGGAGGTGGATGCCGAGGATGAGGAAGGTGATATGGGCGCGATGGAGGAGGATGTGCTGGAGAGTATTGAGGTGGATGAGGAGTGGGATATGGAGGAGGTGGACGAAATGGAGGAGATGGAGGAGATGGAGGAGATGGAGGAGATGGAGGAGATGGAGGAGATGGAGGAGATGGAGGAGATGGACGAGGATGTGGTGGAGAGCATTGAGGCGGATGGGTACTATTAGGAGGATTGTTGGGTGTGGAAGTGAAGTGGTAAATGAAGGAAAGAAGGAGTAGAGAGAAGCCGAATTCCGAGGAAAGAAAAGCACTAACGGACTGGAAATGATGACGGCGCTTGCCTTTGAAACCATGGGAATTACGTCGGAAGCGTATCACACCCTGTCTTTTCCCGTTCGAGGCCAACATCGCCAGAAAAAGAGACGTACCAACCATCCCCCATACAACCAAATATCAGAGCAACAGCTCCCACCATAAATGAACACAAACCCCCATTATCTCCCCGTCTCCTTTCCCACCTGCCCCAACACCCACTCCTCAAACCTCACCCCCCTCTCCTTCCCCCAACTCTCCCCCTCCCTCGCCACACGCGCCCACCCCCTAATCAACCCCCTCCAATAACACGTCTCGGCAGCCCTACTCAAAACACCCCCTCCAACAACCGCATCTCGCAGATTCCTAGCTATCCGCTCCGCGACTTCCGGATGCCCCTCCAAAAACGCAACGGTATCTTCGAGATTGGAAAAATCGGGCGAGACGTAAATAGCATTCGCCTCTTTCCACCTCTCCCTCCCCAACGTCTTCAGAATCGGCGTCGATTGTTGTCCCCAGGCTTTCTTCCCCGTCTTCATCGTCTTAGTCTCATCAAACAACACCCTATCCCCTATCCCAACCTGTTTCCCCCCGCCAACCCCACTCACCAAATCTTCTACCCAAATCGGCCTCATCGCCCTCGTCGTATACGTCAAATACGTCAACGGCGCCATAATCAGCACACTCTTACAAGCCTGATGATACGCCAAACGCCCCGAGTACGTCACCCCCTCCGTATACACCACATACTTGTACCGACAAAACTCCTCAATGGGCAGCGCATTGCTATATCCTCCCCGCCCGCCCGCACTCGGCTTCAACGCCTGCACATCCGCCCACGGCATCCCCCTCGTCACGCGCAGGAGATCCTGCCGCAGGGTCGGATACGCGAGCGGGTTGAACCAGGGTGTCCCGCGCCAGACGAGTTTATCCACCTTCTCCTCCCAAGACCTCATTCCCTTCTCGACTTTTGCGATTCGCGAGAGTGCTTCGTCCATGGTGCCGAGTTCGCGGCCGGCCGCGCCAGTCCAGCCCCAGAAGGCGAAGTGTGGCATGAGCCAGACATTCTGATTGGATTGTTTGTTTACTTTGGCAAAGGCCCAGGAATCGTTCTTGGGGACGTCGTTGGTTACGAAGGCGAAATGCGTGTTTGGGAGGGGGGAGGGGGAGGTGAGGAGGGCGCGGTGGATTTGCGAGAGGGTGGCGAGGCGTTGGTGGTGGAGTTGGGGGGTTCGGGTGGGGGAGGTGGTGAGGATGTAGAGCTGGGGGTGGGTGAGTCTTCGCTCAGTGTCATTCTTAGGACGAATCAAGAAGAGAGAAGACTGCTAAGAGCAAGGAAGTGGCAAAATAAAGTCTTGACTCCAAGAATTATTAAGACTCTGTGTAAGGAAACATGGAACTCTCTCACTGACGAAAACAAATCCACCCACCTCACCACCCCAAACCCTCCCCTGCACCAACCCCATATACCCCCCATCACCCTTCTCAAACACAAACTCCCCCCTCCTCATCATATCATCGACATCCAACAGCAGTCCCGGAAACACCCTTCTACACTCTTCCTCTTCCATATCCAGCCTTTCAAAACCATCTCTGCCCGGCGCTATACCCTTAACCTTCTTCTTCTTCTCCTCGCTGCCAATCTTACTACCAGTCGACCATGTTGAATATCCGAAAGGCGGAGATACGCCGTCGAGTGCGCGCGAAGAGGGCGGGTACGGCACTCCGCATGAGAAGAGGTAGAATATGGTGATGATAGCGAACGTTAGGAGCGTCGCTCGCAACAAGGAGCGCGGCAACGCAGGCATATCGTCAACATATTCAACACCGTCTCATTGCCTTCACTAGCGCAGGGCGTGAAGCAGTCCTCAGCAGAACATAGTCCGTTGACTGTTTGACAGTATATATATTCCAACTTCCAAATAATCCGTGTTGGAACGAACACCATTCATATCCCCTCTCAACCATCGACCGATCTCAAAACCATTCCCCCGCATGCTCAACTCCCAATCTATAATCCTGCATTTCCAACGCTCCTGCATTCTGCTCGGTAACCAGGATATATATTACCTCTACCCCGGGATGCAGCCAAAACAAGGCGAGGCTAATGTATTGCGAACGCGGTAACTGGTGGATTGGCGTCCACGTGTAAGTGGAGACTTCTAGATTGTGCGGGGAAGCGAGGCTGCGGGGTTTGGTTTTCAAGAAGGTGTTCCTCTGCCCTGATGCATATATGGTAGAAGGGGAGGCTGGGTTGATTGCATGGTGAATTAGAGGTCAAGTGAATCTGAAGTATCTAGCGTTCGGTGGCTTATTCCTTGAGCATAAAGATACACCCGTAGACATATGTAGCAAGAATGATGCAGATAAATAGGTTTATATCTCTACTAGACTGTCCAAGTAACTGTCGTCCACAGCCACGTGATTCCAATCCCCCTTCCCTCTACCAATACCCTATTGATACGCCTAACCAGTACCCTGATCGCCATACACATCCTATGTTACTTCCCATGGAACCAACCACCCATGAAATGAAAAACAATCACGGACATCAGTACCATCGCATTACAGTTATGGCCCATGATCTCCAAAAAGTAGGGTCTTGAACACTACCCACGCAGCCTGCATGAACCCAGCAGAAACCGCAATGTGAAACCCGCAGAGACCATTGCCCAAAGCCGGCCCCATGTACCGAATACACCGAAAAGACAAACGCCCTCCAGTCGCAAACGACCCGGTCGTGCCGTTGAGCACAACACAGGAGCAACAACCGACCACCAAGGGTGACTTCACCCGTTCCCTGAAAACGCCAACATATGCCAGAAGCAGAGACCGAACACCAACAAAAGAGACAACAGCATAAATACCAAAGCCATACCATACGAACAAGAAAGCCAATGCCGAGGGATACGTAGCCGCGGACAGGCTAGGATTGAGTCGAGTCAGGGAAGAGAAGATGCCAATTGTAGCCGGTGATGGGCCATCCGAGCGAGATGGAACGTCTCAGATGTACGCCGGGCCTCTATGAAGCTTGTAATCAGGCATGTAATCGAACCAATCCTTTTCTTCGTTATAACGCCAGGCCTTGAATTCGACACCATAAGGTTTGGGCTCCAGTTGATACAGCATACCCAAAGGACAGTCCAGGTCGGCGACGTCTTCCCTCTTCAGACCCTGGAAATAAGCCAGAAGGACGCGAGCGACGGAGCGGTGTGTGATGAGCAGACAGTGGTCGGTCATGCGTTCCAGTTCCACGATGACAGGACGGATCCGGTTGATAATGTCCAGATAGCCCTCGCCTCCTGGGCCAGGATAGCGATACGCCAGCTTATCGCTCTTTCGACACTCGTACTCGTCGGCATATTTAGCTTTGATGGCCTCATAGGTCAGGCCCTCCATGATGCCGGCGTTCAGCTCATCCAGCATGCGCATCTGCTTGACGTCATACTCCTCCTCGTCGAAGTTCTCAGCTGTTTGGATACTGCGTTTAAGCATCGAGGTCCACACGCAGAAGTTCTTTTGTTCGCCATCCTCGCCGTAATACGGATTCGGTGGAGTGTCATCGCCGGAAGTAGGAGGGAGGCGTGAGTGAGCCATTTTGTCCGCCTGCTTGATTGTCCACTCTCTGCGCTGTTCTTCGATGAACCGGGTGAGCGTTTTGGCATATTTCCTGCCCTTCGGACTCAGATCCGAGTCTCCCCCTATCTTGCCAGCAATATTATCTTCCGACTCGCCATGGCGAGTGATCCATATCATCCTTGGGGAGAGGTTGAAGTTGAGCAGGTAGAATACTGCCTGGCCAGCAAGGAAGCCCCTAATTTGATGGGATATCATTTTCCTTCCGACATCGATCATCTTGACATAGGGCATGTTGTTCTCTTCCTCGTAATCACCAAGGGGAACGTAATTCTTCTCGTAAATGGCGACACGGTTCTTGAAGTCTTCCAAAGCAGCGACAGGATCTGTGCCTTCGTAGTCCGGTCCCGAAAGTTTGAGTCTCATATTCGCCTCCAAAAGGTTCTTGTTATGGCAGACCGACTCCACAAACAGCACGTTGAGTTCAGGCCCTGCACGGTCGCGAATCCTCTTCATGATCTGCTTCCGACGAGCCAAGGTGCTGTTGGTGGCATCGAAAATACCGACGGAGCCGTTCTGGTACAGAATGTAGTCCAGCAGCTCGTCTAATGTCTCCATGGCACATTGCTCCCTAAGCTGCGCGGCCTTTCTGTTGAGGGGGTCAAAGAAGCTCGCGGACTGATCGATGGCTTCGTTTTCTGTACCCTGCTCTCCATTGGCAGGAGTATGCAACTCAGGGCCCGGCGAGTTGACCTCGACGCGGGCAGGTGATTCTGAATGCATGGGAACATGTTTCTTCTCATCTTGCTTTTCTGGCGGAGGCAAATTCAGGGGTGTCACATTTCCAACTGCGGAAGAGTCCCCCGTCATCAACATATGTGCGGCAATCTCCGGAAGCGACTGGCCTCTCGTTTCAGAAGTACGCTTGATCCCAGAGGGGACCTTGTCCATACTCGACGAAGACAGGCGATAGCCGTGACCGCTGGCGGCTACCCTTCGCCTCTCGCCGACATTGAAGATCTTTGTATCGTGTTGAAGCCAGTTCAAGTAGCGCATCATCTTCTTTGTGATGTAACTCTTGCCGCGGGCCGGGAGTCCAACCATGACAATGACCAATTTGGAGCCGACATCACGCTGGGCGATCTTGCCGTCGGGCGAGACCTTGGATTTGGTGAGACCGGGAATGTCTAAGGTGGTCGGGCGTGAACGGGGAGTAGATGTGGCGGATATATTTCTACTCATCGGAGGCCTGGAAAGATGGTCAGTTGGGTGGGGTTTGAGTGACTCATTCTTTGACAGAACGTACATGTGCGGGCTCCCAGGCATGGAGGACAAGGGCGTGTCCGTCAGGGCAGCGCCATAGGTATCCGCGACCGCACGTGCGGCCGGCGGTAGCTTTAGATGTCCATTTTGCAGCGGGGTGCGGTCCGCCGAGGAAGGATGGCTGCCAGGCGCAGAGGCTGGGGCGCTGGAGTGCGTGGATGGTGATGGTGTGGGGGATGTTCTGCTGCTGGGCTTGGCGTGTGCAGGGTCGGCGTCTGAAACGATTATCTGGCTCATCAGAACGTTTCTGGCGAAGATGGAGTGTTGGCCGAAGCTGCTGTTCCTAGGATGGGGGGAAGCAGGTGGGCGGAGGGATTCAGGTGTGGTCATTGACGAAGTGGTCGCAGGACCACCGTCACCATGATTAGTGGCAAGGATCGGCGTTCCCATGGTCTTCTTGTCTCTTGTCCCAGGAATGGGTTCCTGGGATTGTCGACGCTAGAACAATTCTAGGCTTGATATGGATTAGCGTAAAAGCCACAAAAGGTGTGGCGGTGGGCCGGTCCCTGGCGCAGATCGACTTCCTAAGGTTTCTCTTGATGTCGGAAGCAACGCTTGTTGTGGGTCCGAGTGGGAATCGGGTTACGTCCGCGAGAGCAGAGACTTGCACCGAGTTTTTATGTTTGTCCTTGTGGAGAGCCGGATCCAGCGAGCCGCTGCGGGTTCTCGATACGGTACTGGAGGGCTGCCGCTGACAGTGTGGAACTTGGTCACCTGGTGGAGAGACACTGCAAGTGATCCAGCTCGTGGAATCGGAAAATAAGACGTCGGACAGTTTGCTTCAGCTCAGTCGAATCCGGAACGCCGTACAGGTGCAGGTTGACTGTATGGCTGCACAGGAAATAGTAGGAACCAGAGAGGTAGAGGAGAGAAGGAGAGAAGGAGGGAGGGAGGACTATCAGCACTTTTTGGACCTTATGGTGATGTGCGTCAAAGAAGGTCCGGCAGCACGCACCGTCGCTTCAGCAAACGCCGCCGATGACAGATCGAAAAGAAAAGAAGGAATCGTGATTTTCTGCTAGCTACCGGCGTTATTATTCGGTCGATCGCCTTGCGCGCATGGCCGACGCTTTCTTATATGGAGTAGCTCTCGGCCGCCCTTCGGTGTGAATGCAACAATCAGGCCGATAACCAGGCAATGGCCCTCGACTAGTGGAATCACAGTACAATACACCAAGGTAACGAACGCGCTTCCCCAGGCCTGCCCCGAAGCACCGACTTCGCAGTCTTGCTGTCCAATCATTCACACACGCGAGCGGCAAGTGATTGCGCCCTCCTGAGGCCTCCAAACGTTGCTGATTTAACCAAAGATTACGCCAACCCTCCCTCACATGCCCGCCCTAGTGCATCTCATATGGGATTCCGCATCGCCATGGCCGCCGATCCATCTACCACAACCAGCTAACACCGCATCATCTCTCGGCAACAGCTCCTACGCCGCCTCACAAAAGGCATCGAGGTAGGGCATGATTGCGTGGTCTTGTGATGCGTTACCCCTTGCGGTGTGCATGTGGGTTCGACGAAAGTAGCCACTACTTTCAACCAACTTGGCATCAATGTATGTTTTAGTCCTATCACATTATGTCTCTCTATGTTGTCTGCTCTAGATGCACATCGATACGCGATACGCGATACGTGGAAAAGCGACAGCCTCTCTTCAGTGTCCGAGATCTCGGATCTACAACTCATGAACGCAGCTTGACAATGAGAACTAGGAGAGCAACGTAAGCCAGTAACGTCAGCACCGTGAGTACCATAACGACATTCCCAGACGTCCTAAATCTCTTCCGATTCAGCCCATCTTCGCCAACCTCTGAGAAGAATTGCTTGTTTCCTATGCTTGTTAGTTGAATACATGAGATTTCTGGTGTTGTTGGCCGGACCTTGTTGCCGGCGCAGCAAGCTCGTGAACAGCACTCCGGCCCCGTATGCAGCAAACAAGGCGCCAATGGAGTAGAATTCTGCCGTGAAGATCTTCAGCACAACGAGGGCGAAGGAGAACTGTCCCAGCGCCGTCCGGACGTATGCTCCTTCGAACGTCCGCTGCGCAGCGCGGATCTCGACCAGTTCACTGCCTGTGAGGACTACCGAACGGGCTCTGTGCAAACGAAGGCGGTATCGGTCCGCTGCATGTCGTCCCTGAGAGTCCTATTAACACCATGTAATCAGTATGAGAGAGCTCAACTAGATTGTACCTCGAACATGGTGCAGCACCTCCGAAGGCCCCTTTGGGATGTGATATATGTGATATGCAAATAGAGGGCCTCGAAGACGGGCCCAAGCACAGCTTGGTTGGTGGAACCCTGCGTCGCCGAGGTCTTGTCACTGTCTTGTCGTTATTGAACGGTATTTCGTGCACTCCCGCAGGCTCGTGTACAAGCTGCGGACAAGAAAAGTAGATATGGGATTGATGATTCTATGCTGGGCATCATCTGCGCACATCATTTCCACTGCGCCTTTCACTCTTGGCCCGTGCGACTTTGTGGGGTTGAGATCAGATTGGCGCTCGGACCCTTCCCTCTTCTGGTGGTCAACCTCCCACGCGTCTACCCCCACTCCTCTTGCATTTCCCCTCTTCGACGCCAATGCTGTTATAGTACTCCAATACTGAGTGAACATCGGACTCCGAAGCGTTCTGCGGCCACGACCGTTCAATCTCCCGGCGACGCGACGGTGTCTATGATCGCGGTCTGTCGGCAAACCTTGTCGCGTGTCGCCTCTACACACTTCCAGCGCGTCGTGCGAGCAACGGGCCGCTGCCGTTTGACCTGTCATTCAACCTGTTACTCACCCTGCGTCCGTGGTTACCCCGCAAATCCAAGCACCTTCCGCCGTTCCAGTTCCACATTCCAATACTTAGAGTGCGTTGAGGAGGAGGAATACATCTGTGAAGAGGAAGACATCATGTCGGAGACCAAATCCCTATCTGCAACCTCGTCGGCAGACAAGAAGCGCAAGAGGCCGCCTCCAGCCTACTTCGCAGTTCGCAAAGGCCGGAAGCCAGGCATATACTTCAGCTGGGCCGACACGCAGGAGCAGATCAAGGAATTCTCCGGCGCCGAGTGTACGTATGTACCCTTTCCACGCCCCGCAGCTTTTGCGCTGACCGCACTCCAGATAAGAAGTTCGCCTCCTACACCGACGCCGAAGCCTTCCTCCAGAGCCCCAGCTCCGCCATGTCGTCGAAACCCAAAGCCTCGCCCGAGAAATGGTACGGCGTGCAGGTGGGCCATAACCCAGGCGTATACACCGACTACGACGAAGTCAAACGGCAGATACGAGGATACCCAGGCTCCAAGCAGCAGCGCTTTTCCACGAGAGAGGAAGCTCAGGCGTTTGTAGACTCCAGGGATGCAGGAAGCAGCGCCTCGCTCAACGCGACGAACAGCATCAGTGCCGCACCCAGCATAAAAGAAGATATAGCCTCCGAAATCTCTCTCCGGCCCAGCATGGCTACATCAACACGAAAGACGCCCAAAGCCGCAGACACCACGACGTCCAAGAAACAGAAGAAGAACGACGGAACCCCCGCCGCCGTCTATCTCCCCAACGGTGAAATCGAGCCTGGGACGGGGCCTCTACCCGAAGACGCTGAGGACGGTTTTGACCGCAGAATCAAGCTAAACCCGGAAACGGGGACGATAGAATACAAGACGGAGGAGGAGCTCAACGCTCGCAAATGGCAACCCACGGGGGACTTCAGTGGACCCATGATCATCTACACCGACGGCGCGGCGCCGAATAACGGGTATGCAGGCGCAGTGGCCGGAATAGGTGTATACTTTGGTCCCGGGAACCCAAAGTCCGTATCCTCCTTTCCACTTCCCCTCCTTCCTTTTGTTCCCTGCTCGTCCTTTCAACCAATGCATTCATGATTCTGACACAACCAAAGCAACGTCGCCGCCCCCCTCGGCGCAGGCAAGCAAACCAACCAACGCGCCGAACTCGCCGCCATCAAACGCGCCATCGACATCCTCCCCATCAACACGACGGCCCTCATCCGCAGCGACTCGCACTACGCCATCCAGTGCGTCACCGAGTGGTTCGTCCGCTGGGAACGCAACGACTGGAAGACCGCCGGCGGGAAAAATGTAGATAATCGAGATCTCATTGAGCCGATTCTGGAGCGCATCCGGGAGAGGGAGATGGCTGGTGCGAGGACGAGGTTCGAGTGGGTCAAGGGGCATGCGAGTGAGAGGGGGAATGTCGAGGCTGATCGGTTGGCGGTGAGGGGCGCGGAGATGGGGAGGAGGTTGATGGCGGAGAGGGCGATCCAGGAGGCGGCGCAGGTTGCCAGCGATAAGGAAGAAGGGTTGGAGCAGGTTGGGGAGGAGGATGAGTGGGCGTTTATCAAGACGTTGCAGGAGCACGAGGGGGCGGCCGGAGGTGCTTGAGTGAGCGTTTCTACTGCTGATGGCGGGGGCGTGAAATGGTTTCTTCTTTCTCTTCTCCATGGATACCCTACGAATGAATTGTGGCCGAAGTGATTGGCTGCATTGGTAATAATATCTGCATATCTGTGTCTCTTGTCACCCAAGTCCCTTTCGAATTTCTGTCTGTTTCATAAATTCCAAGTTTGCCACCGGTTTCCGTCCCATTCACTCTAAGGTGTATGGTTTTTCTTCACCCTCTCCTGTTCTTCCCTCTCCGTCGCTTCTCTTCAGCTATGAACACTCAGATTCCCAATGTCCACTCCAGCGGCTTCGGCCCTCCTCTTCAACTCCTCAACGGCTTCCTTGTAGCACTCATGCTCCTTTTTCACCCGTTCAGAGTCCTCCTCCCTCCTCTTCACCTCCATCTCCATTAGTTTCAACACCTCTCCCAACCTCTTATACTCCCTCACAAGGACCTCCGTCGCCTCCAGCCTCTCCTCCAACCTACGCAACCGCTTCAAGTAATCCTTCATATCTCGCTCTTCCTCCTGCGCGAGCGATCTCATCCAGCGAAGCACCCTCCACGTGGCCAGCAAAGCAACCAGATGCGTGAGCTTGCTGTCCAAGAGTCGCTTTCCATCGCAATACATGACCTTGGCAATATTTCCCCTGGGAATGGTCTCGCACAGCACATCGTCGAGTCGAAACGCGCCCGCGACTTCCAGGATCATGATCCACACCAGTAAGCTAGCGACGCGCGTCATCAGATTCAGCCAGACCTTGATGAGCAGCATAGCTGGATCTGGGGCTGGCTCGTCCTCCAGGTACTCAGGCTCCGGGGGAGGCGCGGGACGCTGGACGGCAGCATCTTCATCCTGGTTCAAACCTCCAGACTCGCGAGTAGAAGGGCCATTGCGACGAGGTGGGTTGGCGTAGAGGAGGATGACGTATAGCAGAGGAATGACGGGGATGAGTATTGGCCAAGCGACGATGTTGATGAGGTAAAAGGGATCCACGGCTTTGGTGCCGATGATCTGGACGATGGGGTTCGTTTGGAAGGAGGATGTCTCGTTGTCCAAGGGGAGGGATAGAATGTCTTGATCGCGAGGCATCAGCATCTTGTGCGGTGTCGTGTGCTGAGAGCAAAGTATCCTCAATCTGGGTTCGTTCCCCGATCTGGATTGGATTGCGGGTCGGAGATGCGAGTGATGGATTTTGCTGAAAGAGTGGGGTTAACAGGGTATGGAGGGAATGGTGTGTCTCGATACTTGTGTTGCGACAACAAGCAGGCTGGCAGTTTAAGATGCCGTACTAACGTACTACTAACGATGCTGAAGTGCAGTGGGTGCAGCCCATGAGAGAATGAAGTTGAGTGAAGGAGACATCCCCGTCGGAAAATGGGAACTGCGACTATGTATAAGAGCGCAATGACGTGATTAGCGTTGCTCGCTCCTTCCCTTTGGTGTTGTTGACCTGTGAGACTTCGCAAACAATAAACGACAATGGAGACAAAGACAATAAGCAAGACACCACTGCATCAGTTGAACCAGCTAGGATTGCCATGGCTCAGCGTCTTGGGAGACAAGTGCCCCTAGGTACCTAGGTAGACGCCTCATTGTTTACGCAAGTGATGGTTGATAGATTGGGGAAAGAGCGCTCTTGTCGGTTACCTTCACGGACACGCAAGTTTGGAAGTGAGGAAAACGAAACTTTCTGAGGTCCTTGCCAGCAGCAAAATCGGCGGTTTTCCTAAGTGTTGAAGAGTCCATAATGACCGAAGATGGCAGCAATTCTGGCAGAGGCCAAATTCTTCGCTGCCGGCATGTCGAAGGCGCCGTCATCCATATCCTAGTTTGGTGATCATAGGTGACCTCGAATCAATGAATAGGAGCTGGGTATAGGTGATCAATACAAGCACATAAGTAGATATGACTCTAAAACCTAGGCCCTAGAGGATGTATCAGTGAAAAGAGGATTCGGTGCACTATTACAACATGCAGCGCTGTCAAATCCGTTTCTGCAGCGGGGAATCGTCTCAACGAACAGATGGTGAAGTCCGCCCTTATCACCTCAGATTGTTAGGCGTCCGTGTCAACGTGATGGGCTGCTTTCGTGCGTAGCAGTTCGAGATGTTGTTCAGTTGGTGCCAGTTACCGGATGTTTAAGGCGTACTCATATGGGATAATGTAACCTACAAGTGTAATGCAAGAGAATTTTCTCTTAAGGTGATATCGTGAGATTTCGTAGGGGCACGGACCCGCTGCCAGGGGTGCAAAGCTAGGCCTTCTCGAATGAGACGAGACAGATCCTGAAGGTGTCCTTAAGCTTACGATCAGTCCCATTGCTTAGTGTTAGGCGTCCATCGCTCTAAAAAAAGAACCATGTTGCAGTCTGCTGAAAGGCAGACCCATCTTGACCGCCATCTGTACTATGTATGTATGAACACGGCAATTCACCTTCCAGCCCCGTTTATGGTGGTCCTAGGCCTACAGGCAACAATGAGGAATGTTTCATCATCACATGAGCGGTATACGGTGAACCCGGCATTGAATACCTTTTGGGGCGTGAGAGCTGATATTTGCGGACAACGGATACGCCCCGGGGCGAGATGTCAGCTGTTGTTTTCTCTCTATGCTTGGACGAATGTTCAGTTAGAGCTCTCCAGGTACACGTAACCCTCACCCGGAATGGTCCATTCCATACGCGCAGCGATGTCGTGACTACCAGTATGTATAAGCATGACAAAGGCTAAGAGAAAAACGCTCATGGGCTACTATCCGGACCTTGATCAGTTTAGAGAAAAGCGGGTCGAGGATTGTCGGCCTTACATTGCAAGTTCCCCGGCCGAGTCAACAATTGCAAGACGGAATACGTTACAGAACAGACTTGACTCAGACCGTCTACCTGCACTTCACGGTTTCTAGTCCCACACCCTCGGAGCAGGTGGCTACCGACAGATACCGCCATTCGCCCTGTTCCATTCAGCTGTCTCCGGACCCTCAGCTTCCAGCCTTGCTCAGCATGCTGTTCACGCCGTGTAATATTGAGCGGCTGAGGGTATCTGACCCCGCTAGATGAATGAAAATGGCGCCTTGAAATGGTATAAGTATGTGCCGTTTCGTTGCTATTCCATAGTTCAAACTTCAACTAAATCATTTCACCATACTATCGAATAACCAAATCATATACAATCTATCCACTAAGCACACAAACACCAAAACCATGGCTCCCAGGCACTGCACCGAGCCATGCTTCGTTCCTCCCCACCCAGACCTCCTCGCAAAGGCGAGGACGGAGTCTCTCACCTCCCAGGGAACGGTCGACCAGGCTGTCTTCAAAAAGAAGACTAGCCGACTCTTCAATGGCGAGCGTAGAATTCCCGGCATGAACGATGGCACCATTTTCCCTCCGTCGCACTTCAAGGAGCCGACTTCCATCATGGCCATGAGTACAGCTGCTGCTGAAAGGGCCCCGTTGAGAGGCAACATTAAGTAAATGCAAACATTTCGCGTACTCGTATGATATCTGACCAGTGTAGGGTCGCCATCATTCTCGCCGAGTTCCAAGACGTGAAAATGACTCCTGGTACCAAAGAACGCTTTGAAGAGCTGTGGTTCTCTACTGGCAAGATTCCCACGGGTTCCGTAACGGAGTACTACAAAGAGGTGTCGAATGGGCAGGTTTCATTGACAGGAGAGGTCGTGGGACCCTTTACGCTGAGCCAGAATATGGCTTACTATGCCAATGGCGGTAAGTGCAGACTCCTGCCCGGAACATTAAGAGGGAGATATTGACGCTTTGGAAGAGTATGGCAGAGGGTGGCCCGAGCCAAACTCACAGACTATGGCGAATGAGGTGCTAGACCATGCGATTGGGAATATCAACTTTGCGCCGTACGACAATGATGGAAATGGCTACGTGAGTAGTGCTTCCGTTGCGGGTGAATCTATGCTCATAGTTCCCAGGTGGATGCCTACGTCGTGGTCCACGCCGGCCGCGCGGCCGATGAAAGTGGCAATGTCAACGACATTTGGAGCGTCAAATGGAATCTTCCAAATGAGCGTGATGTTGACGGTAGGCCTCACCAACGTAGGATAGCTAAAGCATAAGCTGACTTTATGCAGGTGTGAAGATATATGGTTTCTTGTCCGTTGGCGAAGAGGCGAAAGTCGGCGTCTGCGCACATGAGATCGGTCACCTAGTATTCGGCTGGCCTGATCTGTACGACACAGACTACAGCTCCAGCGGAATTGGAATGTGGTGCTTGATGTCCTTCGGAAGTTGGGGCGGGGGCGGATACCGTCCTGTTCATCCCTCGGCCTGTATGTTCGTTCTCTTGATCGACTTACACGGATAACTGACTCTTCACTAGGGTGCAAGGCAAACCAAGGCTGGATTGACACTGTGGTAGAAACCGAAAACCGCGAGATCACTCTCAAAGATGTAAAGTCCGGTTTTACCACTCACCGTCTCTGGACGAACGGCAACACCAGCAGCCAGGAATACTATCTCATCGAGAACCGCCAACTCACCGGCTACGACGAGTCGCTTCCGGGATCTGGTCTCCTCATCTGGCACATCGATGACAATCTGTGGGGCAATACCGATGAATCCCATCCCAAAATCAAACTCGTACAAGCCGATGGTGCCAAGGACCTCCAACGTGGGTGGAACCAGGGCGACATGGGAGACGTCTACCCGGGCCTCTCCAATAACCCTGTATTTAGTTCGACCTCCACTCCGAACAGCAGGGCCTACTCAGGCGCAGACACGTACGTCTCCGTCACCAACATCCCGGCCCCTTCGCCATCCATGACATTCAACATCACCGTCAAGCCCATCGACCAGCCACCAACAGGAGACTTCGACCCCCAAACCTGGTACCGCCTCAAAAACACCTTCTCCCCGGCCACCCACTCCCTTAGCGTCATCAACGACAACGGCGCCAATTCCACCGGCCGCATCGAAATGGCCCGCGACGCCAACTTCCCCAGCCAATTCTGGCAAATCAAGTCCAACAACGACGGCACGTATTTCCTGCGCACGCTCCTCCTGGGTCCCACGCGCCAACTCGATATCGACGGTAACGATAAGTCTACTCCCGTGGTGGCGGATGCGGGGTTCTTTTCGGGTCAGTTCTGGACCATCAAGCCTTGGGGGGATGGGACGTGGCATTTGGAGAATGCGTTTACGGGGCCCGAGAGGTATTTGGATACGATGGAGGGAGGGCCGAGGGTGGCTATGAATATGGCGAATGTTGGGAGGCCGACGCAGAGGTGGACGATTACGCCTATTCGGGGTATTACGGAGCCTGGGTTTTAGGTGAGGTGGAAGGGAGATTGAGGCTGTTGCTTTGAGAGACTTTGGATGGATTGTCACACCTTTTTAACACTTAATTGGCAGGTTAATAGATATAATTGTGAGGTGGATTGCATCATGGATAGTGTGGTCATTACATTCAACGATCCATACTGTGAATTCATGAATTGTTTACTAGTGTGTGCGGTGCATTGCATTGTTGGAACAACAGAAATCCTTTGATGTGTTCATACAAATACAAAAACGGCACGTCGGCACGTCAAGTGTCAATATTTGGAGCACTTCTATGGAGTTTTTTAATATCTTGAGTTGCGAGAGCTTGATTAAGAGGCAAAGAGAGGCGTCGGGCATGAGCCCGATCAATGAACATTTTGTTTAGAGGTGGGGAATACAGATTACGAATGCGGCGGTTTATTGTCACTATGGTTAGGAGCCGCCTGATGGGGTATAATGGTATGAGTGGAATACGAAGTTTCATTGAGGTGTGTGGATGCAGAAGGACTACTTTCTCCGATTTCTTGTTCGTCGACGCTTCGACTGACGGATTTTGTTGAGATATCAAGCTTGGGAATATTTTCTTGACGATTTCGAAAGGCGGTAAGGGCCAGGGAAATGTGCTTGCAAGGCTTGGTAATTTCGGCAGCGCGTGTTCCGAAGAAGTGATCATCAGTGGAAAGTTATATCCAATAAACAGTGAGCATGGACGGAGGACTTCCAATCCTAGAAGTACCTGCATACAGGCAATAGAGATACGTGTGGCAGTGGGGACCAGTAATGGTAAGAATGGATTTTGGAAGAACTGGAAAGCCCCGTTACTGATATACAACCAGATGTAGGAATGCCCTTCAGACACCTTTTCTCCTACGATCTGATTCCTTGTGGAATGATTGGCTTAAATTTGAAGTTCAAACCCTCTGGGCAGCCTTCTATGTCAGTGCACTGAGCATATACGTGGAGGAAGCGACGGACGGCACAGGAGCTTTTACCTAGCGTGGTTGGGATAGCTTGATAATCGACCGTATAACGGCCTCTCTTACAACATCACAGATTTGTCACATTGATACTTTCGAACAAAACCCTGCGCGAAGGTAGTGGAGCGTAACCTCACCTCTTACGAGAGCCCACCTCGCGTCTTGGGTAATCTATCATCAGTTGGAAGTGGTCGCGGCTAGGAGATTACGTCAGGTCCCTGTAGGCTCCGCACCCCTTCTACCTATGGTCTACTATAGCTTGACCAAGAAATTTCACCAATATCAAACTACGCCAGGATATTAGGAAAGCCCTCAATCCAAGCGTAGGAAGTGCTTCGGCGTCACGTGGTTGCGTGCTCAGAAGTACCCACTTCGCGGAAGTGGCTTAAGCTTTGCACCTCCGGCTTCCCATTGCTTTCACCATCACTTAAGGCTCAACCTCGTTCCCCGCTTTCCACGCGCGCATTAAATGGAGTAGCTTTAAAGCTGCAGCAATCCTGTGGCCCTAAAGCTTGAAAGTTTATATTTCCCCGAACAGCTGCATATGCCACGAAACCTCTCCTCGCACTTTCAAGATCCATAATCTCAGCATCCATACCGCCTGTTCCGCTCACTCACACGAGGGCAACCTACAATGGAGACAGAAGATCGTAGCAGTCGCGAGGAAAGAACTACGGCTGATGAAGCCGCACTCCCGCAGAAAGCTCTAGCTGATCTGGTATCTGGGGCGACAGACTCTGCTCTCTCTTCTCCTTCATGGCCTGCAGCTGGCATCATCGACTTCAAAGGACTCAAAGCTATCCAAGAAACCTTACTGGAGAGTCGAGAGAAAGACGATGTCAAACTTGCCGGCTGGATTGAGAACAATTACCTGGGTGTTCACCAGGATCCACAACTGGAAGGTGGACCCATCGCCACGACCGCTCAGTACGCGCAGCTGCTCGCAGCATACAATCGCGTCCAAAACCTTACGCAGAAGACCCAACCGGAAAACTGGCCTTTCTACACACCTAACTGGAAACCGCTGGCAAAAACCAAGGTTAAACTCTTCGCAGCCGGGTTGGCCGATGTCGGCACTGTCACGCTCAATGGGGAACCGAAGATTAAAGGTAAGGAGTGCATTCTCCATTCCTTTACCGTGTGATCTACCTCGACACCAGCTGAACCATTGTGTATACATTTCGTATCGGACATGTTGTATGGATCATCGACTAATACTGAATAGGCTCCGATGTGACAGAGTCAAAAGCGAAAGATGCCGACATTCGTGACGCCCATGAGACTCCCACCCAGAATGGCGGTGATGGTGCAAATACTGATTTGCCCACTGTTACAGGTAAGTCGTCTGAGTTCACCTCTTCCATTTCAGTCATGGCTGGCTTGGGCAAGAAAGTCCTAGGCCGGTAGGTGTTTGTGCAGGGTACAATTTTAACATACAAACAGCAAATAAAGATAATGAACCTATGGCGGTCTTATCTTCTTCCCCAAGCGCCGTGTACTCTGAACCAGTAAAGACCAATCTTGATCGATTGCCACCATCATCCTACCGAACCAATCTCAAGGGCGCACCGAAGAACACCCAGAACAGTAGGAAGTCGAGTACGATGCGAGGTGGTACTCGCGGTAGGCGAGGGCGCCCTAGAGGAGGTTTATCCCGTGCCGACGCGATGGTCGATAGGAATACGCAACAGGAGTCAGCTAAGGATGTCGCTTCTGACATGTCAGAACCATCAGCTCCCGAGCCCTCAAGAACAGATATGGCAGCCCCAAGAAGGAAAAGCACTCGTGCACGTGGAGAGGGTCCAGCCTCTAGGTTGTCGACGACTGAGGACAATTCACTGCCTTCAAAACCAAATGGTGACGGGACCCGTAAACGTAATGTGAGGGACCTCAACGGCTCACCCGGAGAGAGCGCATCCAATGGCGCATCAAAGGTTCCTGGTGGACAGAATGAACCGCGCAAGAGAAGTAAGTAACAACTCATCTTGTCAGGTCATTGTCCAAAGAATACTAACATGCCAATGTAGTTAAATTGAGTCAACAAAAGCCTGCAAAGAAAGGCCCAAAAACTAAGAGCAACGGCATCCGGACAGAAAATGGTAAGTATAGTCCCTAATATAATACCAGCGGAAAGCCGTACTAAGCAAGTGAAACAGGTGAATCCAATGCATTAAAATCGATCAACGAAGCTTCCACGCCAACCCGGGTGGAATATTTCGCACGTGTTCAGAATTCTTCCAACGCTTCTGTGGAGATTCCAATCCCTGCGACATTCCTCGCTGTCGATGCGACGCTTGTTGAACGTTACATTGAGTATAAAGCGGAAGAGGAAGAGGGGCTGAACCTTTCGCTGGAGCAGTTCGTCAAGATCTCCGAATTTGCTAACCGCAAATAGGAGAGTCTCCATTCTCCTTTCCAAAGACTTCCTCAAGATCAGTGGAAGGCAACCTGGACACTACTTCGATGATGAACTAAAAGAGTGGGATGGACTGGGTTCTTCTTTCGGAATTTGACCGGGCTGTCGGTCTGTCATAAGCATTCCAATGGGCTAATCTCAGCTCGCGTCAGCTTTCACGATGAACATACTTGGAGCGCAGTGTACTGAGGCGCGGCAAGGAGGGTCCATTAACACCCATCAATGCTCTATAAAATCAGCAAGGTCGGATGGGGCAACCGACTTTGCAGTTTATGGACGCCTTGTACAAAAGCCTATCGATTAATAACCTCACGGGTTTCGAAGAATCCATCATTATCAATAATTCCATGAGAAATTACACTGTGCGATAGCTTATTCTCTTGTTTCTTTCGCAGCGAAAGCATAGCAGCAGGATACGTTCTATTATTTTGAAGGGATTCAGAATCAATTTCCAAGTGAACAGGGCGTCCCAAATGACATTGCGCAAGACTCTGAATTTGAGGCGCTTAAAAAATTTGTAAAGTAACTTTTCAAATTGAACCAGGGACGACGCCTGCTGGCCTTCATTTTGGAAGATACTCAAACTTGACCTCTATAAGCTGTTTGATTGGGCGTATCTGTGCTCAATCTCTGCTGAAATTCAGGAGACGCAAACACCCAGCGACCCAAGCTATTTCCACGGATGCCAATAATATTAATGCAGGATAAAATCAGCACACAAACATCCCCTTGCAATCGATGCAATCAGAACTAAACGGGACCGTGGCGGGAAGTTAAACTAAATGGATAGATCATGCAACGGACCTATGCATGGCACAGTCGTTCAGACACGCAAGCCATTATCTATGTAGATTCAACATGAAGGATACATCTGTCTGCGAGATGGACGCGTGGCTCCACTATGGTCTCGCCCTGGAAGCTTCGCGTTTTGACTCCCGCTTCTTGTGGAACGTGGAAGCCACCTCCACCGTTGTAATGCCAAGAAGGGAGGTGGCATCTGTGCATCCCATCCCGTCAATAGATGCGATCTTCCGGGAGGATCCGCTGGAGGCGCCCATCTGGCATGTCGCGCCGTCTCAGCGATAGGGCGGAATGATGCGAACAAAGCAAACACTATGCAGCAAAAGATATGACAGGTCAGCACGAGCAGAACGAGACCGGGCTGCATGCAGTCCGCTGGAGCCGATCCGTTCATTGCTGCGTGTTTTGGGGGTTTCCGAACGGTTGCCAATTCGCCAAACCCGTACGCGCTGGGTGAATACGAACCACTCATTTGTTGCTCCAAATGTGTCACGGAGCTTGCTCTCAACAGCCTTACCATGCAAGCGGGGCATTGCGCAGATGTCACGGAGGACAACGCATAAGTCGGACGGCCCCCAATTCTCTCGATCGGCCAGTTGAGAATTCACCGTCAGCACGCTCGGCGAAGCGGATCCTCTACTTGAAGCAGCTGAACGGTCATACAAGCCCGTCCACAGCAGTTCGCGCATTTGGCGTCCGATTGTCGCACAAATGTCTTGAGACGGTGCACAGCCTGCTCCAGACACTCTTGATTAAATTGTCGCATGTGTTACGAATCGCCGGCTCGGTCCAACCACCTCCAAGGGAACGAGGGCCGTAGGCTAAAAAGAGGCGCCCGGGGTTGGCTATGCTTTTTTAAGGATCTGCCGATCCTCCATAAATCAGACCCTCAATATCCACTGCGGGACATTGCCGTTCACACACCAGGTTACCCCTCCCAGCAAGGTCTGTGGCATACGAGCGTTGCAGGTGGTTTTTATTGGCGCGTGATAAAAGAGTAGGCTCCTGTTTCGCAACCTCGCTCCATCGCCAGCCCAACTACTCCTCCTCCACTCGTTATCTGCCGCAACGATGTGAAGAGCTGTTAGCTCTTCAGCCTTACACACGTCTCCAGCGTTGAAGTCGACAGCAGGAGCCTCGACTCCTCCACTCATGAGTCATGTCAGCGTTCACGCCAGAACAACTGGCGTATATGGAAGCGCATAGGGACGATTCCAGAGTTGCGGAAATCCACTGGGTGTATAGTGTACCCATTGCGGCGTCGATTATCAGCACAGCCTTGCGGTTATGGGCGAAGCGTGCGGGGAGAAATGGCATCACGCTGGATGATTACTTGATCGTCTTCGCAACAGTATGCTCGACGGCCTCCACCCAAGGATCTTCATGCTCATACTCATACTTTCGATAGATATGTCTTATTGGAGAATGTGCAAGCGGCTTGGGCTACGGTACGGTTTCCGAGGTTCGATTTCTCAACCAGAGTTGACAAGTGTAGGCCCACCCCATGGTATGGGAAGACACGTCATCGCCGTCGACCCGGAGGACTTGAAGATGGTCAGACTAGTAAGTGCCCGTACGCTCTATCAAAAATCGAAAGAAGACATGCCAATGTCGAGACAGGGTGACTACGTCTTCAGCCACTTCTACGACTTTGCACTCGTGTTCGTCAAACTCGGCATCCTCACATTCTACTACCGCGTCTTCGTCGTACCACTCTTCCGGAAATGCGTCCTGGCCGTTATTGCCTTCGTCATCGCCTGGGGAATCGGCATTACCGTCACCCTGGCCCTCGTGTGCCAACCCATCCAGGCATTTTGGGACAGCAATGTCAAGGGCAAATGTCTGCACTTGGTCGAGTTCACCTACTTCACCAATATTTCGAATCTCATCACCGATCTCATCATCTTCGTCATGCCGTGGCCGGTCATTTGGCACCTGCAACTCCAGAGAAAGAAGAAGCTCCTGCTGGGTCTAATCTTCTCGGCCGGACTAGCGTACGTACACTGCCTCTCTGCTGTGAAAAATAGCTAATCCAATTCGCTCAATCAGAACATGCGTCGTATCCGCCATCCGTCTCACCGTCGTCTTCGGCCACGGAGATCCAGATTTCACATGGTACTACGTCCCGCTCGGCGCGTACTCGGCCTTCGAGCCCCTCGGCGGCATCCTCTGCACAAACCTACCCATTATCTGGCACATGTGGAGGAAGCGGAGACCTCTCCTCCCCGGTTCATCCATCTTCAAATCACACCCGTCGTCGACGGCGACACCGGGGTCCGGGGAATCACGACGGAGCCGCATCGCGCGGTCGCTGGGCCTCAGCGCTTACGACCATTCTGGCACCGACAGCCAGGCGCGGACGATTCTGGGTAACGAGGATGGGACGGCGTCGGCGGCTTTTGGGACGGAGATCATGAAGGAGAATACGAGCGTGACTGCAACGCCGAGATCGCCGCAATACTGGACGAGGGTGGAAAGAAGACCGGGAGAGGCAGGCGGCTCGAGTAGTGAAGACGCCCGGGGCGCTGGAGAGGAGGCGGGTGAAGGACCGCCGAAGCCTCTGGCCTCAGGGAAGGCGGTGGGTGCGCCGAGAAGTGGGCAGGGTGTTAAGAAGACTGTCTGGGAGGTGAGGAGGAAATAGAGCAGGCCACGTTCAACCGCTGGACTCCCCCACGGTTCGACTCCTCCTTTCGCGACCGACGTGTCAGTATGCTCTCGTCCTGGACGAGTTGGAGCGCGAGAGGCCCCTCTACCCCACGAACACCTCCTGCAACTTCTGGATCTTGGAACGGACGAGAAGGAGCTCGCCACCGAGGTAAGAAACGCATACGACATATGGAGGAACGACCTTTCCGGAGACGCCCATGAGGAAACACAATCTTCAACGGCAGCGTTTCTACATCACACCTAACGGCCACCACAGGGATGGCTGTATTCACCCAGGGTCAGGCGCCGGACCAACTCATGATCAAGACCTCCTCAGGACCTCACACACCGAACTTCCGACCATAGCGCCACCACAATACAAGCGCAATCCCACACTATACAGGCGCTCTAATGAAGAGCGCCCTCACTTCAAAGAAAACCAGATACGCGTTACGCTTTACGACCACTGTTCTATAGGACTTTGCATGACGGACGGCGATAGGAATCGCAGGAAAAAGGGTTATGGATTGTTGGAATCGGTATATCGGCGTCGGCGTTCGTTTTTCTTGGTTTGTGATATCCACTTTGGCAATGACTCGGTGTTGGACTGTATTATGGGATATGGACATTAATCATCGTTATTTGTGGGACGAGATGCAACTCGTATACTCCGTACATGTTGGATATAACATGTTTACTGTATATCGATAGCGAAGACAGTTATATCTACAGCAATTGAGTGCTATAGAACGATGGGACTTTATTAGGCCTAGCTCAGCCAGCCAGCCAGCCACATCCGTACCGATCGCAAACACGCCGCAGCCACCTTTCCACTGCCCAGGTGTACGGAGTACCCAAGTGACACAATGCCATTGTCTCTCAACCTCATCCCATCCCTCAAATCCTACCGAACCTCCGTCCTCCTCCAACAACAACAACAACAACAACAACAACAACAACAACAACAACAACAAGTTTCAGACTTCGGAAACTCTGCAAAACTCCACCAACAACCCATCCATCCTCTCCGTCAACAACCCAATCGCCATATCGGCTAAATACTGCATTATTATTACGCTGCTTCGCGCAATGTCCCATCGAACAAGGGTAAGCGAACATGCGTCGCAGGTCGCGGAGATTTGCTTGATGCGGAAGGAGGGGGGAAGGGGAGGGGTCAAATGGAGGGTGATTTGGAATTGATTGTGAAGTTGGGTGCTTGCGGACTTGTTGGGCTCCTCGTTTTCTCCCTGGGAGGATGGATGTGGCGAAAGGGAAATAGGCAGAAGATAGGGCGTCCTTTACAGCTGTGCGACTCTCGTTGCGGACGTAGGTACGCGATAGAGGTTTGGAGTTTCTCCTCTTTGTTGAGGGGGGCAATTCCAGACCCATGCAGTCCTCCGCAAGTCCGAGACCCTCCTTTGCCACATTGCAAACTGCACCTCTTCTCACCACAGTTCCATCCAGAACACCTTGTCGTGAAATCTTGAAACCTCTGAAAGTCTATTTGTTCTCGTTTCTTTACTGTACAAGTTACAACAGGAACCGTGCCTCAGTACGGCACCTTAGAAGCTTGACTCTTCCACCAGTCACATCTATTCCCCCTACCACCTTCCCACTTCCTCGCGTCCGCAATCTTGTGCTGGTTGGTCACACCGGGATCCGTATATGTGTAGTACTTCAGATTCTCCGTGGGGTCGTGGAATTGCGGCACCCCACCCGTGAAGTTCAGACTAAGGAGTGTCGGGCTGCGGTCGTTCCATTGAGGCCAGTTGATCTTGCCAAACAGGCCAACCGGTACGGTTGCGTTGTTTTTGGAGCCTTTGGCGTCCGAGATGGAGATAATGGGATTGTTGGTGGTGATGAAGCTACCCCAGATCTTCTGGAAAGTACGGATGAAATCCCGCCCAGGCGCCTTCTGGCCCTTGGACCAGAGTGCGTTGAGGTCGAAGCCGTGGTAAGAAGGTGGAGCGCTCCATTGGTACTTCCAAGCCTGTGGGAAGGCCGAGGCGAGCCAGTAGCTCGGGCAATCAAAGGCGTACTCGGCGAAGACGTTGAATACGCGCTGTTGTTGACCGGTGGCATGAACGGATTGATTTACGGCGGTGGGGCCGGATACACCTGTAGTGTCGAAGAGTGGGGCCGAGGGATCGGTATCTTTGTCGTCACCTGCATACGAGTATTGCTTCTCCAGTGCAGCCTTGTCTGCGTCGGAGAAGTTGGGAAAGGTGATGTCGATGTAGTCACGGAAGGCTTGCAGAGTCTTGGCGGTTGGTGGACTCAGGGGAACACCCTCGTGGGCCAGGTTCGAAGAGAGAAGGCGTTTGCCTTTCACAGCTTTCGCAAAGAGCTGCTCGGTTGGTCGCTTCTGGACGAAAGTCCCATCAGTCACCGGAAGAAAAGCGAAAGTACCAAAGGGACCTGCTTCCGACACTTTGGCACTGGCGTTTTGCAGGACCACGGTATCGGCGGCGCGAAGACATTGCAGTGTATCGTCTGCATCTTGACATCCTGCAGCCTCCGCAAAGTCATCATAGGCTTTGGTCGGCACCTCGTCATCGTAGTTGTACTGATAAGGGACCCATGGACTTGCAGTGATGATCTGTGAAGTGTCAGCAGATGCGTGAATGAGGGAGGTGCTTGGCTACATTGCTGAACAAGGTCTTGTCTTGCTTGCCCCCGTATGCCATGGCTTGATACATGACTGCAGCACCGCCGGCTGATTCGCCTGCGATGGTGACGCGAGTTGGGTCCCCGCCGAATTTCTGGATATACTGCTGGACCCATTGCAATGCGAAATTCATATCAAGGAGTCCTGCATTGAGCGCGCCGTCTTGTTTGATATCCTCTCCGGATAAGAAACCAAACGCGCCCAGGCGATATTGGATGACGACGGAGACAAACGCATTCCCATTAGTGGACATGAATTCGGTCGGATCAAGACCCTTCGAAGAGAATAGCCCATAGCCTCCTCCATCTGATGCACATATATCAGCACGTGTAACCTTGGAGTGAAGCAAAGCATCTTACGAATCCAAAAGAAGACTGGGAGGTTTTTGGCGCCCGCAGGGGCAAAGACCTATGCAATTATCAATCCATTGTACCAGTAAGGACACTTTGCAGACTCACGTTCAGAAACAGACAGTCTTCATTGCCAGGTCCAGAGACGAAGCCGTACTGGGGAGGGGTCTTGGACGATGCGCCAGTCTGAGGGCAAGCTGACGGATATTCAGTAGCGGGAATGGTAGCGGATCTGTTCGTTGCTGGCGCTTGCGGTGCAGCCCATCTAAGATTTCCAAGTGGGGGTGCCGCATATCGAATTCTATGTCGTGTGTCAACGGGCGCATTCAATGCTCGTAGGCTTGCAACGAAGCGTACCCCTTGAAGCTGTTGACTTTAGAGGATGCATCATAGGATCCCTCGTAGACAGCGTAGCCTAGGTCGACGGAAGGCGCTCCTCTTGGGGTCGGAGCAATCGGCTCGGCGACTGCGCTTTGCAGCGCTGTGAGCTGCGCGAATGCGCCCACCAGGAAAGTCGCGACACGCCCCATAGTTCTCAACGTCCAGACCGTCGGTGTGAGTTGAAGGGACTGGGAAAGTGTGCAGATCCCAGAAGCCAGGACAGGCTGCGCAGAGAAATGAAGAGGCCCACGGCCACGGGTTGCTCCTGCAGGCTTATTTAGATTGCAATCGGAAGGCACCTGGGCACTCTCAGACGCACCATTCTTGAAGCGCACGTGGGCGGCAAGCTTTCAGGAACGACGGATCGTCACGCATCATTATTGATGGCGTTTTCTAAGCGTTTTCTAACCATTTTGGTCTCGCAGCCTCGAGTAGTCGAGGAGAGGTGCAGAAACAGCCGGTCTGTGAGTCGAGTCGTTGGCGTCCGATTGGATGTCTCGAACCGAGCCGGCGGGGGTGAAGGTGAGCGCTCCAGTATGGTCAAGCTGGTGTGAAGTATGTACGGAGTAGCATTGTCGACAGGAAAACGTCCTGGCGATAGGCATGTCGACTATTGTCTTTCTCTAAATCACACCTGAAACACTTGTTTTCTTCGCCAGCACTTCGAGAAGCCGATGTGGAATGCGGAGCCCAGTGTCCAGGACCCTGGGACTTCCCCTGCACGTTCTCTCGTATTTGGAGAATTGCCGCAGCGTGAATATTATCTCACGAATACGCGGCCAATCGCGGTTCTGAGGCTCATCGCATTTGTAACGGAGTGCGATACTGCTTGATACGTGAGTAGAAAACAACTCGAGGAATGTACACGCCCTACTACATGCCAACTAGTGGTTCTCGGGGAGCGAGCTCGAGTACAACGAGTGTGGAGAGGATATGACTAAGCCACTAGCGCCCGCTCACTGTTTCCATCTGGAGCAGTAGGCTAACCTTAATTCAACCACCGCGCGTTCGCCCTAGTAGCTTGATAGCAGCTACAGTGCCCATGGTTCTGCAGCAGCACCATTCTCATCCGTGTGCTTTCCACTCCGTGGCATTGTGTATGCCTATCTATAGAGATCCGCCAACGTCATGTTTCCAACTCCGCAACCGTTAAGACTCCCGCCCAAGAGTTGGAGATGGATGCTAGTCGTGGTACGCATAGGGCTGGTCTACTGGGCGATTATCAACATAGACCCAACGCACCGAAAGGGGAAAAAGAAGAATCACAACTTTGAATGACTTCCGATCGCCATCACAATCTTGAGGATGCCCATTAGAGCAGTAATCCCATTGTCGTATGGAATGTTGTAGGAGGTTTATTGTTGATACAGACGAGTTGCGTCTTGAAAATCTCCTTGTCTTCCCCAATAGGCGATGAAAATTGCCCGGTTACGACCAGATTGAGAACAGGATGTTTCTCTGGGCTCACAATAACGTCGCAGGTGTGCCCGTAGCCAGTGATGATGGCAGGTCCGTCAGCTGTGAAGTCCAGTTAGCCGCTACTCCAAGAATACAAAAAGCATTAGCATACCGATGATCTCTTGCTTAAGCCTAGATTTTAGCTTCAGCGTCTCCAAAAGACGTCTCTACGCAGGATACAGCATTGCGTGGAAGAAATTCAGCCTCCCAGAAAGTCGACGTCAGTTCCGTTGAGCTGAGAAGCAAAGAAGTGAGGAGGTCAGCTTCTACAGGCCCGCCGTTCTGTTAGTAGTACTGTTGTCTGACTGCTTATATTTGAAGTAGTCAATGGGACACTTAGAGGTTACAGAGTTTTTCCAGTTCAATAATTGCTTCAGATCTAGGGATGCCGCAATTACTGTCGGCGTGAAGAAGGCACCAGGAAGTAAGTAACTCGCATCCTTCACTGACTGCCGCTTACGGTAGGCACAATTACGAATCAGCTTGCGAATCTCACCTTAACTACACGCTATCATCTTGCAAGCATAGCCTGTAGCTTTCACGGAGGGTTGCCTGATGCCAGATAATATCCATTTTCTCGAGACTAATGGACTCCCGTCCACTACAAGATGTCACTATGAGTCCGAGACCGCCATGTATGCTCCCATGTCAAAGTCTCTACCAATCCACCCGTAGCCAGAACATTGACCATTTGCCGATGCACACACCCAGGCTAGACCTGCCTCAATTCCGGTGCATTATGGTTATACTCCCCAGTTCGAACGCGACGCGACTTTGCGTGCCGTCGGCTAAGAAGCGCTCAAGATCGAGCCACTGGAAGAGAGAATTAGTTTGGTTTGATGAAAGTTTCGTTCAAACATACCCGTGGGATCTCACTCCATCTTGGAGAGTTCTTCGAGCAGTCCAGTCAACGCAGAAAGACCCATGCCTCGGACGACTTCCGAACGGTATTCTTCCATAGCGCTATATTCGTGCAGAATCTTGCCGGTAGGGAACGATCCCGATGAAGTGTAGACAACCAGAACAGCCCGAGCACTTGGTTGCCTGTTGCGGTCTGGAGTAGTCTCCTGCACGAAAACGTCGAAAGTGTGGCCGGAAGGCACGCAACGGCCGTAGATCGCACGACCGCGAGCTTTTCAGTTCCGTAAGCTAGAATATCCCGACAAATCTCTCAGGAACACTAACAGATGATCTGGTCTTTGAGCCTAACTTGCAGTTCAAGCTCCTTTAGGAATGCTTTCTTCCTGCCGATCAGATTCCCGTGCGGCATATTGAGTCTTGTGGTTTCTTGAGGGTTTGGTTGGTGGGAGCTTCGTCGA
This sequence comes from Westerdykella ornata, assembly GCF_010094085.1. NCBI lineage: Eukaryota > Fungi > Ascomycota > Dothideomycetes > Pleosporales > Sporormiaceae > Westerdykella > Westerdykella ornata. The sequence goes on from NW_022986897.1 coordinate 93,172, forward strand.
TGGAAGAGGTAGAGGGAGGGGAGAGATCGGAGGGTAACGACCCGGGCCCTTAAAAGCGAAGATTTTCCACTTTCACCTTCGCAATTGGGCTTTCCACCTTCACTTTGGCACTCAAAGTCTCCTCCTTCACCATCATGAAGGTAATATCGGTGAACATGAGAAAAAAGCGGATTTCATGCACAACGGCGCAGACGTTCGCAAATCGGAAACATGCCCGTAGTATCATCGCGTGGTTTCTCAATGTAGGACGGACCTTCATCCTATCTTCCGATCATGCAAATATTTTGGTTCGTAATGCAGGGTGTGCAATGCCATAGCGCAAACAATTTGTGTGGGTTGATGTCAGCATTGATTGCTCTTCCGCGATATGAAGTTTTCAAACACACATTTGAAGCACTGTCTGTGGACAACTGTACGTGATTATCTAGTCACTTCCGCTACTCCGTCTTTACCGAGGAAACAGCTCACATGATGATTCTTTCCGAGAACCAGCTAGAGATTCCCACAACACTAAAGCTAGGCACAGCGAAGTAAGTGGGATCTCACTGGGCGCATTTCCCTAGCTACGACTGTCTCGTTTATCGTAAGTACAACCACAGTATCAATGGAAGCTGGTTCCCATGACTCACGAACGTACCGAATGCAGACTGTAGTCCATAGCGCCTTTGCATCGAAGCAAATCTTACGAGTTGCTACGCAGTTCCTAACTGGCGGCAGCTCCGCCTAAATTCCGGAAGGGTTTGGATCATTAATCGGGAGCCGACAAAGGCACCGGTCTTTCGCGAAGTTTATGGGAGGCCACTCCGGAGATACAATAACCGCCGAAGCTTTAGGATCGAGACCTGCACCAGCCGTTAAAAGAGCGCCTCCGTACTCGGACTGGATGAACTCACAGTCTCCGCCCATATAAAGGTCCCGAAGAATACTTAACAATGCCATTAGAGATTTATGCTGTGAATCCGTGGATACACAAAGGATGAGATGATGTGAGGAGAATGAGCCCGGCGCCGTCTAGGCGACAAGGTGCGTGTGATAGTTACGCGTTGGAGCTTGGGCTTGTGGTACGTATGGTTCAGGTACGTAGTGAACGCCGAAAGTATGAGCATTGGGATATTCTACACCGTAGAGATAGCGGGCAAAAGCTATAATCCTCTTAGCGGTCTTTCTTCGCCATGATACTATGATCAAGGGGGGTCGTACAAATGATTTCCTGCCTTAGCCCCGTATTGGCGGCAGCATCTTTGGCTTCGCTTAGGAAATCCAGGTTTGCGACTGGAGGCTGGGTCGGTTGGCCCATTGGCTCTGACGGAGCTCCTTGTTGATTCGCGTTCAACTGAGGGGGACGGCTAGAATTGATCATGATACCGGGGTGGCAGTATGCTTGTGCCCAATGGAATGAAGGATGGTGTCTCGGACGGAGGCGTTGGATTTGTTGCTAATGTGTACACACCTTCGTCAACCGGTTGTTGATCTGGCATCCCATGTGGCAGCAACAGTGGAGTGGCTGCCAATTATCGCACGGCTAAAACAAACCTCCCTGCCTACCAGGAACCGACGACATACCTTCCAAGGGTTTCCTTCTCCTTGAGGAATACGGATACAAATGTGGTAGGTTTCACTCGATCAACTCAGCAACCGCGTTGCAGAACACTTTTCATCTGCACTTCGGAGAACGAACTTTAGAGGACATTGTTACCATACCATCATGTCATGCGTGAGGTCTTACCCAGAGCCACTAATAATGTCATGCGAGCGGCGAGATGCATGCCGGTGTGCTACGACATCGAGCAATACTCAAGACTTTGCATTTGGCTGCTGCTAAGCAGTGAATGGCATTGGCGTTGATCTCATATGATGCCGGCGACATTACAGACACTTAATGCAATACAAACTCCTCTCTAAAAATGCGGGGACTCCACCGATACTACAATATGCGCTTCAGACCCGCAACATGTGCCTTCCATACTGTAAATGATAGGATATGTTGTTCTGACACGTTGCGGCGTGTCCCAGAGGATCCTGCTACCAGGCTATTCGATTCTGGACGATATATATGAAGGAGGTCGGCAACGAAGGGTTCCAATGGTCTGTTAGTGTTCCCTTCGCTTCATCGGAGAATGAGTCTGGTATTCAAGTCGCATCTTGCGCATCGGCAACGCAGATCGGCGAAGATGATAACGTGGATGAAGCGGTAGAAGACCAAAGTGATCCGACATTCAAATCTTCCATGACAACTATTCAATGGGCCCGAAAGGGAGGCGTGAGGTGCCCCGGATGATGGAAGGGTCCATATTCAAGGTAGGAGTTCGTCTTTGGATATTATGGGCTCATGGTGATTGTTCAAAAGGCGCCCCTTTTAGTCAGGTTTTGTGACTTGATTTCTTCACGAGGACGGCGATGACGTTTCAGGTTCTGGAGCATGTTTTCCTCCTTATTGTGGTAAACATTCCTATCAGTGAGCAATCCTTCGCACGAGTCGGCCCGGACTTCGACCTAGAACGAGACTTTGACGAAGCGGACGCCTTACAGAATTGGATAGGTATGAAGTGCACCAACGGGAGTCAGCCTTATACATAGCCAACGGTAAGCGCTTCATCGGAACCATGCCTGTGCCTCATCTGACTGTAGCGCGCGGTTGCTACAGGCGAAGTTGGCCTTCTTGTCCAAGGGGCGAGATTAGCATATCTGCTCGCAATCCTGAATACCATGCCGTTGAATCTGAAGAGACAGTGGAATACTCCGGACGTTGGCAGCAATCCGATTCCTGGCACGCTTCCGCGCAGTGACAACGAGAGACCGAAGGAGTGAAGTGACCGAGCAAGGGTTCCAAGCGCCTCGGCGAGAGCGGCACGCCTTACCATTTCAAGTATTAGGGCGTTTCTAATTTTGGCACCCGGGGCAGTGCACGCCTTGACTGCCATCAACACCAAATGGTTGCCATGGTTCACCAACAGGGCAACTTCGCCTTCTTTCTTCTCTCGGTAGGTCGAGGCATATCGCGGTAGTCGCAAATCCCGTTGGAAGGCTGTCCTATCCCCTGCGAACGAGGCAGCTGGGATTCTTCGTCTACTGTGGAGTCGGCAGGCCCCTTGGTCTTTCTGGGTCAAAGGTTAAGGAATTCGCTTTGAAGAATTGCAGGGCGAGTACTGTCAGATATGCATCTCCTGCGGATATGGCACGGCCACAGGGGCAAACCGCAACTGCCTCACTCACTACTTACTGTGTTAGGACCAACTCCTTAGGGACCCTCATCAATCCTTCATGCCAGCACAGGGACACTGTAAGTACCAGGCGCAGTCTTGTCATAATCTCCGCCGGGCGCTTGCTTTCCCTCTTTGTCGCCCACTTTGGTTGGTGGCTCTTTGTTCTGCCTTACACAGTATTAGCCCATGCTCGAGAACCACACACATATCTCCCTTATACTTCCCAAGTTGACACCAGGTTCGCCTTCTGCAAACCTGCCACCTTTGCCCCACGCTGCGCCGCTCAGCTGGTCAGTTTAATAACCTCACGCACACCCTTCCCAACCCACATCTCGAACACCACATCTCGAACACCACATCCTTGGATATCGGCAGTATCCCATCCCCGGGTCCATCTTAGACCACACGAGCTGCCCAACCTCGTTTGGATATCGACTTGCTCGCACGAGGAGCAAACGGGAGGATCCGTTTCCAGCCAGCTTGGATTCTCATCCAGCCTTGCCGCTATAAATTGTTATACTTGCCTGAATCGCTCCTCGAACTACGGAAGCGTGCCCAGCTTCGGTGAACGCCACCTCAGCAAGACTAGCAGCTAGAATGCCACTAGGGACCCAGTTGCTGACCCCACCGACGCTGCACGACTATGAGCAGAAGAAGTCCTTCTCTCCAACAATCACTCTAGTTTCTTCAAGCTTCTTGTTTTGGGAATTAGAAAGAAGTTTAGCACAAGAAGAGAAGGACGCCATGGCGCCATCCGACTCTGGGGCCAAGAAGACCAAGAATGATGATCTCTGGTTCTCCATATCTAGGAGCGCCAGGCAGGAGCAGGAGCGAATACGAGATCCTGACCAGCAGACAGCCTACCAAGCAACATCCACCCGGCACCGTACCCATCGATCACTATCCCCTGTAAGGCTTTCCACGGTCCCAGCAATATGTACTACCGAACCTGCCAACAAACCTCTACCGCCGTCCTATGCTGCTAAGAAGAAGCGCACGCCCATGTCCCTTCGCTCTCTAATCCAACGTAGGCCAGCGGAGCAACAAGCGGACCCATCATCTTCTCACCTTAACCTGGAACCTTCTCAGCGTCAACGTGCTTCCTCCGCCGGTTCACACCTATCACCAAATCAATATCAGGATCCTCCCTATTACCAGTCCTCTCGAAGCATGCCTAGTTCGCCTCTAGGCTCGCGCTACCCGGAACAGACGCCCTCCATGGCCCGCACCAGTTCAGCAGCAGGGAACTATTCGGACCCCTATCAGAGACAATCATATCTAGCACAACAAGAACCGTCTTCACATCTTACCCAGTACGCCGAAACTACTACTCCCACAACAACTACACACCAGTCCCAACGACCTCACACATGGCTCTCCCCCACCGACTCCAACGAACCATTCCATGACGCATCGGAAGTGCACCTCTTTGTAGAAGCTACTTGCGGTCTCCCGGACGGAAGCATGGATTTCTCTTCATTCTCACCGGCCAGCCCTCCCTATCTCCAAGGTTCACTGTTTTCTCGAGGGAGACAGGCAGATCGGATACCTCTCCCCACCCAGGACTCCTCGACGACGCGCTCAGGATCCACTGGCTGGCAGCGAATGGGTTACGATTACGTGCCTGCACGTCCACACACTTCGTCACTATCTCCAAGCCCTGCAGTACGCACCTCACCTCGCCGCGGTTCTGTAAACCCGATTAACCTTGAACTGGAGAGGCTGGGCATGAGCGAGGATGACGAGGCGGAGGATGATGAGTTGCCGAATTATGCGCAGAGCCAGGCGGAGATGAGCGCGAGAAGGAGAAGTGAGGCTGCGGCTAGGGCGAGGGAGTTGGAGGCTAGGTGGAATAATTCGAGGCGTTGAGGGGTTGCGTAATGGATTGATGTGCAGGATTAGGGAGAATAAGACAACTCTTGTGATGATTGCGGATTGCTTTGACTGCATTGCTTCACCTAGTTTCACGCATTGTTTTCAGTTCGAATGTTTTGATACCCTTGCCGCGTTGTTGAAGAAGCTAGGTTTGGAGTTTTAGACAGGACGATATTGGACTTGTGGGAATCATTCTGTTGGATTTGTATAACTAGAATATCACGAATTGTGGAATCTACAATATGCCGTATATCTGTTTTTCTCAAGATCTGTCATTGATCTCTTCCTTGCCTCAGCCAAACCGTAAACACCTTCGCATTCGGTTTCCACGTTTGTATTCCTTCGCTTTTCGGACCGACAATGTCAAGAACCAACCCTTCCACCCATCCTCCTCGCCCATGATGCACGCTATCCGACGAGGCGCACTTGGGCGTGCGCGAGCGAGTGGGGGCGGCAGTCAGCCTTGGGCATGCACGGTTGGGGAGGAACGCTAGGGGTAGATTAGCGTGGGTATTACGATGTAAGCGTTTCTCGTTGCCGAGCGCGGGAGCGATGAAATAATGGAGTCTGGTACTGTGTTGATGTGAGTGTGCAGGGGTGGGAAGGGGGATGCTGAAGGATGACATACGTGGATCCACGCTGAGGATGAGGCTCACTTGAGTCCTGTGGTTGCTTGCCGTAATATGCAAGTCATTGAAGTAGGTGACAGCCACCGCAACTGATCGGTTGGAAGCTTCAAAATATCCTCCGTCGTATAGGGAACACCCACCATGTAAACACGGTTGCGATTTTTTATTGATACATCTTATATTATAGATGGTAGAAACGGTTCAAGGCACGTTGCTTGCTTCAAAAGGGTTGGTACTGTTCGAATCAGCGACAATAGACAAATCCCCTAATACTGACCTTTTCTTTGAACACACGGCTGTCCAAACCAACCACAATCATTGCATCGGCACGATCCGTTAACTTAGCTACACGCGCGCTTACGGATCGTTCGCTAAACATTTCCTCTTCTGCTACTGTGCCGTGTATACAGAGCGCGCGCCTGCACCTTGGTACAACTTCCAGGATCAATATCGCTTCATTTCTCCTTCGAGTCCTTCCCACCCTTCCGTCCCCGCTATACACGGAAAATAAAACTTCTAGATCCTTGGGAGCGGAGCTAATAAGCCAAGCCCTCCAATACATAATCATACATCAAGAGCCATTGCGAAGAATGCCTTACCCAAGTTTTTGGGAACTATAATAATTCCTTCGACAAGTGCAGTAGTTGGGCGCCGGCAGTTCAGCTTCGTCTGTCACAATGCACATGCAGGATTCAATTTCGCTCCGTTTCCTGAAATCATTTAATAATGCAAAGATATAACAAATTGCATCATTAGGCGTTCCAATAACCAGAACAAGGCGTACGAGTGGCACTCTGCATGTAGAAAAGTAAGCCGGGCCGGGACGCTGCAGAAATCATCGACCGTAATCGCAACGACCGTGAGGTTGTACGACGGCAACTAAAAATAATTCGAACGCTCCAAAGCGGCAGCAACACCGTGGTAGAGTTAATGGTATGGCGATCTACATATGAGACTGTCTTTGACGATAGTCGGTGAAGAAAACTATGTTGGGGATGAAAGAGAATGCGCAGGGCGGAGACAAAATGCTCTGCAGAAGAAAGGAGGCGGGGCCGAAAATCTTTGCAAGGAGACAAGGGATGATACAGTAACAACCACATGCAAATCGATTATTCTACCATGTATGCTATATGCAACGCTGAAATGCAATGTCGGGGGACCAAGAATTTTCAACGAAGGAAATTGTGGTGCTTACTGCCGCCTACCGTTACGCCAGGGCTGAAACCTTCAGACGCTTGCTGCTACGCTCAACGGAGCCTGCTTCCCTACTTGACCGGGCCTGCCCTTCTTCATCACTATCTGTCCGCCGCTTCAACGGCGTCTCCAAGCGTATGATTCTGGGATCGATGGGGATGGGAGGTGGCGAGGTGGGCAGAGGGTTGCTGTAGGATCTTATCATGATTTCGCTTTTGACAATGGATGGTTTACCGGACACGCGGATGTCCTTTGGGATGTGGACTGCATAGTTCATACGCGTTGGGGCTTTAAGAAGATAACGTTGCAGTTCTGCGGTATCTGTTCGCTGGAGCTTTGCTGTTAGGATGGAGACGACGGCCCCTGGGTATCGTCCGCCTGCGGCATACCATTGGATCAGCTTCTTTTTCAGGGCATGGACGTCAGAGAGCGCATTTGGGTCGTCGCTCATGACCAAATAGTGACTCGGAAGGACCCGCAATTTGACGCGCACAATAGGCGGAGGAATCGCAGTTGGTCCACGCAATGCTACGATCTCCCAGGTCCGCTTTTGAAACCACTGGGCTATATAAGACATGGGAACGGTAGACCACTCCTTACCTCCAGCCGCATAGGCAGTCTTGTCGTCGGACCAAACTTTCCGCATGAGAAAGGAAACAGTGCTAGAAACTTGATCAAAGGGATTAATGATCCCCCCGAACATGAAGTTCTCCCAAGCGTAGCCGAACTCGGGTTGGTCAAGATGATCGAGCCGAATACATGGCTCGCTGAGATTGTTGCGACGCATTACACCTACCGCGTGACAGATTTCGTGGACTAGCGCCACTCCCAGACAGAAGTCGTGGCGCAGAACCTCGCAGGGGTCGCTGGACTCATAATGGTTGTGGAGGAAGTCGTAATATTGCTTCCGCAGTTCGATCAAAACAGACCTTGGCGACCTGAAGTGCTGTGTGCAGGTAGCTTTGTGGACAGGTCGGGCCTCGCGAAACGTCGTGCGAGCGTAGAACTTGACATCCGAGTTTGTGAGGAACTGGAACTGTACCGAGTGAGAGAGGCATTGGAGTGCTCGTCGTACCCTGCCAATGAGTTTTCGTCTCTCCGCTTTTGTTGTGTACGCTAGGGGGTCTGATAAGTAGGTCTTCCTGCTATGCAGGTCGACTAATGGAAGTCCCATCAGAGGGGCCACAAACCATTCTAATACGGAGTCGTACTTGAGGAATGTAGAGGCCAGCCGGAGTGCTTGCTGGAGATTTCGATAGATTCGGGGGCTGGCATTGGCAAAGTTCGATGCGCGGAAGATGGGATGAATGGCGGTGTCAATATCTGGTTTAGGGATCGAAGGGTCGTTCAGGAGATGAAATCGGTCGTTCCTGTTTGCGGTAGAGACTAAGAGTATCGGTCCCTTCAGTGTTGTCCCCGAGTGAGATGCCATCGTGAGTGGGGAAATGCGAAGAAAACGAGGGAATTGAGAATATGCGGACCAAGTGGTCGAGTATAAAATTTGGGGAGGGTCTCAGAAGACAATACCATTGTGCCAAATAGCTCTCAGCAAACAAAGAACAGAAATAGATAGCGGAACTCCCCATTATCGCATTGTAAGACTATGTCCTCTTCCTCTTGCCGCAGTGTCCAATAAAAGACAGTCAAACAAAGGAAAGGGTTGAACGACTAGCTGCCATGTTTCTGGCGTGCCGAACGTCTCATAACATAATGTCTGAACAATGTAGAGACATTACAGTGTCATGGCTGCAAGGCGAGAATAGTTTGCCAGCGCAGAATTCTCCCAATAGGGGTAGCATGGTGCTGCAATTCACGCTATCCGTGAACGGTTAGCATCTCGCGTCGTCGCGTGGCAGGCGCGTCTGTGTGTACGCGCAGGATTCTTGGCATCAACACCACACTTCACTTTCGTTTGCTCAAGTCGTTGGCCAGTTCCCGCTTGTCTAATGTCAAGATAGCTAACACCCAGTTTCGATTACAGACAAGCGTCAGACGCCCTCGAACTACATCCCCCTCGGAGTGTTGTTCTGTAAATAGGATCGATACAAGACCTGTCCGACAATACACTACACAGAGAGAGATACAACATCTGAGACAAAATCCACAGACACTGGCTGCGGCATGCAGCAACACTGCCGCCACAATGGATTGGACCTTATTGCACCAGAAAGGACGCCTAGCATGTCCCAAGCAACCGCTTCCCGAAAGACGTTACTGGATCGGCGTGTTAAGGCATACGCATTCTCCCGAACAGGAATTACGGGAGAGCGACTTTCTCTGGATACTAGGTCATTCTGTAAGTCTGCGCTCCAGGATCCCTGACCTGTCAGCCCGCTGATTTAACAGAAAATTACCATCGCCCAAACTGCTGCGCAATACTCCCTGAAAAACCCTGGTGTGGACTTTGAGCTTAAGGCGCGTGAGGTGTTGACGCCTTCTACCAAAATGAAAGAGCTAAATGAATTCAATGACAACTTAGTCATTCTTCAAGCCGTCGAAAGGTCCACACGGGTACCGTTGCAGCCCATCATCAATCGTCAGCTGCCGTCACAGGCAGTTCAAGATAGTTCGGCGACTTCAACAGCAGCCAAGCAACCGTCTCTCACCTTGTTGAACACGCCACAGAAGAGATCAGGGTCCATTGTGCGGATGACAGCTGCAATGGCTACACCAACCTATAAGACTGCGCCATTCTCGCCTCTTCGAACCTCTGCCGTACATCCGTCCTCCACGAACGACCATCCGAGCTTACCACACACCTCGATGCTGTCACCGTCGGTGAACTCTCTCGCTGCCTCCATTGCTTCTACCTCTCCGGTAACTGCGCCGTTCAGCGGATATGATGTAATGCCTCCCATGACGTCCCCGCTGGGAAGCGCACCCCGCCCCGATATCATGAATGAGCACAGACTCTCTCCTCTCCCAATGCCGTCTCATCCCACGGCCGAACCTGAAGAAGACCCGCTGGTTTCAGCTCCAACCATGGACCCTGATTCCCAACCGGCTGATTCTCAACCGGCCTTCGATCCGTCGGATGTGTTTGCTGAAGATTCTGAATCACAAATGCGTACGGGCATCGAAGAAAGACCGGCATTTGACTGCATTCGGACACTTATCGAAGAACAGAATCCAGAGCTACTTGAGACAGGCGTAACTCATGCCAGGAAAGTGCTGGACGCTCTTAAAGACACATTCTCAAAGCATGGAAATAATGAAGAAGCGAGAACCTGGATGAACGCCATTGATAAACTCAGATCGCAGGCTGAGCGAAAGAAAACGGTAGTCGGCGTGGTAGGAAACACCGGAGCTGGAAAGAGCAGCGTCATCAATGCTATGCTTGATGAAGAGCGCCTGGTCCCGACAAATTGCATGCGTGCATGCACCGCTGTTGTAACAGAGCTTTCATGGAATAACAGCAACGATCCCACCGAGAAATATCGTGCGGAAATCGAATTTATCAACCATGCTGATTGGGAAAAGGAACTCAGTGTTCTGCTCAAAGAGTTCCTCAACGAAGAAGGCAAAGTCCTCAGAGAAATTAGCGATCAGAACTCTGAGGCGGGAGTCGCCTGGGCGAAGTTTCATGCAGTATACCCGAGAATAACACAGAATATGCTGGCAGACTACACAGTGGAGAAGCTCATGGCCGATCGATCGGTGCAGAAAGTTTTAGGTACCACCAAAAGAATCAGAGAATCCGACCCGAAGCCGTTTTATAGCGAACTGCAGCGTTATGTTGACAGTAAAGAGAAGGCCACAGGAAAAGGCAGTAGAGAAAAGAACTTACAGGCAGGCATGGAGTACTGGCCTTTGATCAAGGTCGTGAAAATCTACACCAAGTCGCCGGCTCTGTCTACAGGAGCCGTGATTGTCGACCTTCCCGGTGTCCACGATTCCAATGCCGCTCGAAGTGCAGTGGCTCAGGGCTATATGAAGCAATGCACTGGCCTCTGGATTGTTGCACCCATCAATCGCGCAGTGGATGATAAAGCTGCTAAAACCCTGCTCGGAGACTCTTTCAAACGACAACTCAAGTACGACGGCGGTTTCTCGAGTGTGACTTTTATCTGCTCCAAAACTGACGACATATCGGTGACGGAGGCCGAGGAGAGCTTAGGGCTAGAAGACCAGATTTCAGGATTGCGCGATGAAGAGCGTAAGCACAACCTAGGAGTGGAGACTCTGGAAAGAAAGATAAAGGATCTTAAGGAATCCAAGGCTGTCTACGGCGAGGCCTATGAAAGCGCTGTCGACGCGATGGAAGCGTGGGACAAGCTGAGGGACCAGCTGATCAAGGGCGAAACTGTTTTTGCCCCGGTCGAGAATAGGAGTAAGAGGAAGAGGAAGTCACCGTCTCTCGAATCTCGGAAGCGTCCACGCAGCGGTTACGACTCCGACGACGGCTTCATTGTTCCCGACGATTGGTCCAAGACAAACTCCGATACAGATTCCGATTCTGACTCGGAAAGCTCAGAGCCTCCACGTAGACCACTGACCTCGCAGGAAATTGAAGACAAACTCGAGGAATTGAGGGACACGAAGAACAATGCACGCCGTCAGCGCAATCAACTTCAACAGCAGATAAAGGACACTGTCAAAGAACTCGAAGAAGTCGAAAAGAAGCTTGCTAATGTCCAGGCGGAAATCAATGCCATCTGCATAGCCGGGCGGAATCAATACTCCAAAAGCGCAATTCAACAGGACTTTGCCGCAGGTATCAAGGAGATCGACATGGAGAATGCCGCGGAAGAAGATGAAGAGAACTTTGACCCTGATGTCGACATACGTGACTATGATGAAGTTGCAAAGTCGTTGCCTGTATTCTGCGTCAGCAGCCGAGCATATCAGAAGCTGTGTGGTCGTTTTAAGAAAGATGGCTCTGTTCCTGGTTTCAAGACGCTCGAGGAGACTGAGATACCACAACTGCAGGCTCACTGCAAAAAGTTGACCGAAGCTGGAAGGATACAGAGCTGTAGAGCATTTCTGCTCAGCCTGATCCAGCTCCTGAATACTTTTTCGATATGGGCGACTGATGAAGGATCGGGCCTCAAGCTTAGTGATGAGGAGAAGAAGGCGCAGGTAAAGTATTTGAATTGGCGTCTAACGGAACTTGAAAAGGTGAGTGCTTCCAGTTGTTCATTCGTTCCCAGGTTAGGAGCATTGCTGATACCCGAACATAGGGCCTGGAGAAAGCTGTCGAGGCTTGCATCAAAATGGTCAAAAAGGACATTGAACATCAGATATTCGACAAATCTCCCGAAGTCATTGAGGAGGCCATCAATGCAGCCCCCAATACCGCAGCCGGTTGGGGCGCCCATAGAAACGACGGAGGTCTGTTCTATCCGACTTACAAGGCAACAGTACGACGCGACGGAGTCTATTCAGGCGCCGCTGGACCTCGAGACTTCAATGCTGAGCTCGTCGAACCTATCACGAAGAAACTTGCGACTGGTTGGGAAAGGACGTTCCAGACCCGCCTACCGAAGGCGTTTGAGCTGTATATCAGGGACTCAAACACGATATTGCGCCGTTTCCATGATACAGTGGAGGAACGAGCGAGAGAAAATGGAGTGGGTTTGGCAAACCTTGCTATGTTGAAGACGCAAATCTACACCTACGAACAGCTGTTCAACGAGCTTTACAACGTCCTATTCACCTCGATGACGGAGCTACAAAGGGATGCCAACAGGGACTTTACTCCCGTGATTGTTTCCGCAATGCGCGCAGCATACGATATCTGCACTGCCGAATCAGGTACGTCTCCAACAGCACTTCTCAAATTCCAATAAGACCTAACGTCAATTTGACCAGGTACGGGATGCTTTAGGCGCATGAAAGCACACATGGCCAATCACATCGAGCAAGCCCGGCACCACATGTTCAGGGAAGCCGTAGAATCCGTACGAAATCACCTGAACCTTATGTGCAAGAGCCTGCAAAAGGTTATGGAGGACAAGGCTGATAGCATTTTCGTTGCCATGCGTCACGACTACTTAAACGTGCTTGGTGGCGTGAAGATCGATCAGGCGCAGGTAATGTCGAAAGAGGAGCGGGCGTTGAGGGGCGAAATCAAGCAGATCTTGATGGGGTTGGATGAGAGGTTTAGGGCTGTTCTTGATGGCACTTTCGTCGACACGGAAGAATCTGCCGGGGAGGCTCAAACAGGACCAAGTGATGGTGCTGATACTGACCCTAGTAGCGGTATCCGGGAACAGATGGACGTCGATGAACAGCCGCCAAGTGCCGCCAACGGGCAACCATTCTCAGCAGAGCAAGCGGCTCCGAGCACTCCGGTGCAGGAACAGAGTCCAATGCAGCAACAGACTCCAATACCAGAGCAAATTCAGCAGCTTCATGGCACCAGTGGCATTAGTCATGACGACAACCAGGAAGAGTCTCAGCTGGAACTATAAGCAGGATCGACCACGGCTCCGTGGAAGCTTACAACACGAACACTTGGGAAGGATGACGCAGTTGCTGCTTTTTCAACTGGTATCTGCGCTCAACAGGTTCTTATTCAGCGACCATTTTCCCTTTGAATATCTTCTTCTCTTGTTTCATGTATTATACTACTTTGGGGTGGTTCTTTGCACACAGCATTCATTATCATTGCATGTGTTAGCAGGACTGGGAGGAGATATTTCTGTATTTTCGAAGGTCACACTTTGGATAGCGGTTAGTGGTTTCCGAGTTCCTAGAGCCAGTTAGGACCACCAACAGTGGGAAATGGAATAACTCTGAAGGAAAGAAAGACTTCATTTGGTTGACCTCGCGATATTATGCTCGTGAGCCATGACAATCGCCTTGTTGTCCAAATCCAAAAACCATTGCGAATTCCGCGCTCAGATCCGATCCCAAACGCCATCGATGCCGAAATGCTGGATTCATAATACAACAAGGGTAATTCCTAATCATCCCACTCCTCGTCCAGGTTATCTATCAACCGATTCTCGTCATCACTATTCCTCCCCCTCCTCCCGCCATCCTGGCCCAACGAAACGCGGCTATAACCTCTCCGCGACGGCAAAAACCGCGCACACGAAGACGTCAAAATGATGAATAGGTCCTGCGCGGACTTTAGCAACGTCCACAGCTAAGAAGAAAAGAAATGAACAATCAAGGAAGTTTAGGCGGTCTCACCCTTCCAAATCCCGCAATTCCTGACCACATGCTATAATTCGGCAACTGTCTCCATCCGCGCTGATGCATGACCGTGCGCTGATACACGCATCCACCTACGAGATAGACGAGCACGGCGATGCCGACGATGACTCCGAAGACGCCGCCAGGAGACAGTGCTTGGGTTTCGGCTTCTACGCCTCCGCAGGCGTAGGGGGAGCGACCTTCGAAGAAGTAGACGCAGTCGTCTACGGCGGCGACGAAGGAGACGAAGGTTTTGGCCAAAGGGTCCTTTTCGCAGAGGAGGGATATTATGGTCGTTTTGCGGTGGGCGGAGTCGAGGGGCTTCTTTTTTGGCTTGTCATCGTCTTCGTCGTCGTCGTCCTTCCTCTCTGCTTTGTACCCGTCATTCGTTTCTTCTTCTTCGTACTCGTCGTCTTGGACTATTTCCCGCTGGGTCAGGGAGACGGGTTCGGGAAGCCCCCGGCGCGATTTCGAGGATGAAGGGCATAAGGAGCCGTGGGTGTAGTTGAGGACAAGTTTGCGACCGCGGAAGATGGGCTCGTAGGCTTCGAGTCTGAAGATAGCCCTTGTCAATCTCTACAAACATAGCCACTCAGCATGGCGAACTCACCCAATCGCATATATCTTATCATCTTTCTCATAATACGCGCTCACGTTCTTCCATAAACTCTTATCCAGATCCTCGACATGCTCCAGTTCCTCTACAACAGGCCCACAGAAGTTCAATGTGAAGTTGGCACCATAATCATGGCCCCGCGCATGCCAGCTCCCCTCCTCTGCATCCTTCTTCTTCTTGCCTTCTTCCGGCGGCGACCGATGCATAGGATTCAGATCGAAGAAGCGATCAGTCGTGGGTGAGCGAACCGTACAAGGCTTCCATGGTTTCGACGTATCCGCTGCGGCAGAGGGGACGGAGAGAAAAGACGAAAGCGCGACCAGGACGGCAAACCGCATGACGTTGTAAACCGATGTGCAAAACGAGCGGACGAAATTAAACTAGCAATGAAGGAAGAAGGGTTTGAAGACTTTGATCAGAAGGCCAGCTTGTCGACAATGAGCGCCGGAGTCCGTCGCGAACCGCACATCTCGTTGATAGGATGCATGGGGGCTCGTCGCGTCAGATGCGACAGAAGGGGAATGGTGCCGCTTGGCGATGTGGCTGAATCTTGGAAGAGAACGGGCCCACTGCGGAATGGAGAGCTCCGGTGATGGCGAAGTGGTACGACGTCTCAATTCAAAGATCCTCATAAGGGAGACCTTCTCGACCTTTTCGTGCACCATTCTTTTCACTTCTTCATCACCAATTGTCGGATTGAAGCAGGCTGCACGGTGCAGGTAGATTACTCCTTGGAAGGTGTGTCAACAGGCCGCCCCTTTTCGACGCCTAGAGAAACAGCTCCGTGAAGAGGGTTCGAGGGCATGGCTGCCAAACGCCAGGTATCACGGGCAGCTTCTGTGCCCCAACAGAAGCCTGCCTACGAATTCTTTGGCCCGTATGTCTACCATTTGTGTTCCTACTACCCCGTGTGCGACTAACCTTCCTACAGACCGGGTGCAGCCCTGATCTCCTTTGGGCTTCCTCTCTTCTGTTATGTTTTGACCTTCTTCTGTAACGATATTTCCGGCTGTCCTGCACCTTCTCTTCTGCATCCCTCAACGTTAACTTTGGAGCAATTGAAGCGGGAAGTTGGGTGGCCGGGATTTTCTGGTCTCCTCAACACCAACGCTGTTGTTGGCACTACTGCGTATTATCTGCTGAATTTGGCGCTTTATGCGTTCCTTCCTGCGGATACGCCTGAGGGGACCGAGCTCAGGACCGGTGGAAGACTGAAGTATCGCTTTAACGGTAAGGCAAATATCTGATGCAACAATCATAATCGAATACCATGCTAATGAATTCCAGCTTTCAGCTCCGCTCTTTTCACGTTCGCGATTCTGGCAGCTGGCACGCTTGTTGAGGGAGCTGAGTGGCCGGTGTGGACCTTCATCACCGACAATTATGTTCCCTTGCTTACTACCAACATTCTCATTGCTTATGCGCTGGCTACTTACTGCTATCTGGCTTCCTTCTCCGTAAAACACCCCAAAGATCCCAATAACCGCGAGCTGGCTATCCCGGGTACCACTGGAAATGTTCTCTACGATTGGTTTATTGGCCGCGAGCTGAATCCCCGGGTCAAGCTCCCTATCTTCGGTGAGGTGGATATCAAAGCCTGGAACGAGCTCCGCCCTGGTCTTCTTGGGTGGGTCATTCTCGACCTGGCGTTCGTCATGCAACAGCATCGCAATTTTGGCAGGGTCACCGACTCAATCCTGCTTATTACCATTGCTCAGACGGTCTATGTCCTGGACGCTTTCTATATGGAGCCAGCGATCCTGACTACGATCGATATCATCAACGACGGGTTCGGTGTTATGCTTGCGTTCGGCGACCTCGTCTGGGTCCCCTTCACATACAGTATCCAGGCCAAGTATCTAGCCAACTATCCCGTCGAGCTTGGATACTGGGGCATTGCGGCGGTTCTCGCAGTTCAGGGCATCGGGTACTACATTTTCCGTTCCGTCAACAACGAGAAGAATAGGTTCCGCACCAACCCCAACGACCCCAGGATCAAGCACCTGAAGTACATCGAAACAGCTGCTGGATCCAAGCTCCTCATCACCGGATGGTGGGGACGCGCCCGCCACATCAATTACCTTGGCGACTGGCTTATGAGCTGGTCATACGTTCTGCCTACTGCCATGGCGGGATATGTTATTCAAACTACGGCTACGCATCCCATTACTGCCACCCAGAAGGATGCGGTCTTTTTCCGCAACTCATACGGCAAATATGTCGTCCCGGGCGAGGCCAAGGGTTGGGGCATGGTCTTCACCTACTTTTTTATGCTGTACTTTGCCGTCCTGCTGGTGCACCGTGAGAGGAGGGATGAGGAGAAGTGCAAGAAGAAGTACGGCAAGGATTGGGAGAGGTACTGCGAGTTAGTGCCGTACAGGATTATTCCCTACGTCTACTAGAATCTAGAGGACGGGGAAGGAAGGGAAGATGCAATGCTACTAGGCAAAGTTAAGTCTGGTTGAAGACATGCATCTCATGAGATAGGTACGCAGAGGGCTATGCTATCGCATTTGCGGTCGAAGACGTGCTCTCAGGGATTAATGGCGCTTTCTGGGTTGCATTCACGGATGATATGCTACTGCTTTGGTCAGTTGAAGACATACATCCAATTTGGTTCATTTGTTGCTTTTGGTTTAGGGGATGGCATGCTACCACCAGCGAGTGGTTGAAGACATACATCCAGGGTTCTCACTTATATATTGCATGGGGGATGGCATGCTATCACCGGCCGGTGATTGAAGACATACATCCGATATAATAGCTAATTATGTACGAATGGAAAGTTGTACGGACTACGGGTTTTGGCATCATGGTCAGCAAGTGAATGACGCGAGTGGCGAACACATTGCAGCCTTCCACCACCAGTGTGCCAATAGCAGATCTACCCTCAACTGTTATTTTAAGAGAATGGCCTTCACGCGACCCTACAAGAACTGTACATGCAGGCGTGGCGTCGGCTATCCGGTAATACACCACTAGTCGTACTTGTAGGTTATGGATCTGTCTGGTAACTACGGAGTACTGGCAAAAGCGACTCCTAACTGCTATCTCTGCCACACCCCCTGATTCCGAAAATTCCCGATGCGTTGAGGGAAAAATGGCTTGCCATGCAAGTTGGCGGAATGAAGGCTGCAAAAGAAATCAGTTGATTGCTATCCTCCAGCACGCCATTTACAGAGCCCAGAGTATTCTTTTCCTTGTGGGATCGAGCAAAGTGTAAGCACTGATCTTGCAAAATCGCGATATCCGTTGCTGCTACGGCAACGCGCGTGCGGCGCCGAGACTCTCAGTCAATAGGGGTCGGAGAGCATCTGAGATCGCGACCAAATAATCTGCCTGCTCTCTTCCTCTCGGCTTGATGGAACGTGCAAAGTTGCATGTGGCAAGCACAAAAGAAAGGCTAGATCCTGCCGCTCCTGGCCGATTTGTAGTAGACGCTTGTCGTGTGCCATCTGAGGTCGTTCGTCAGTCCCCCGAGGCAATACTCCGTAGACTCCGGCGATCCGCCTTATGTAATTAGCGCCTTGGCCCAAGCGCGCAGAAAGATTTTCAAGGCAGAGTTGCTTCACGTCTTATAAACTCCAACTCCCTCATCCACCGACAACTTCTCCATCATCTCCACTCCTTCATTGTCCGGGATTTCGTTTTCGGGTAATTGAGAAAAGATGGCCTCACAACAGGATAAGAGCGTCTTCGGGATGCCGGTACGTTAACCTCTCTTTCTTTGGCGTCCCCCTGGACCGAACCCGGACGACCCAGAGTCCATCTCCCATCAGGCGCGCAACCATCTCAGTCAAACGGACGAACGCTCCCGTGTCGGTGCGAGGATGCAGCGGGTCGCAGAGAGATGGATTGCGCTGTCCTGATGCAACGATCAATTGGCGTTTGGGGGACAGGTCTTTTTGAGGCATTTCTGGCAACATAGGCTAACAACCTGGAACAGGGCTTCGTGGTCGACTTCTTGAGTACGTCATCCATATCGTCGCAATTCGCCTCGGTCGCAATTGCCATTGAGTCGCGGATTGAGATCGATACATTGGACTAGTTTCTCTATTTGAGATAGCACTAACACTTGTCAACAGTGGGTGGTGTTTCCGCCGCCGTCTCGAAGACCGCCGCCGCCCCCATCGAGCGTGTCAAGCTCCTCATCCAGAACCAGGTATGATTCTCCACGATCCGTAGATGCGCGACGTCGCGCTGACCACGATGCTTTACAGGATGAAATGCTTAAGACCGGCCGTCTCGACCGCAAGTACAATGGTATCATTGACTGCTTCAGCCGTACCTCCAAGGCCGAGGGTGTCCTTTCCCTCTGGAGAGGTAACACTGCCAACGTCATCCGTTACTTCCCTACCCAGGCCCTGAACTTCGCTTTCCGTGACACCTACAAGTCGATGTTCGCCTTCAAGAAGGACCGTGATGGTTATGCCAAGTGGATGGCTGGCAACCTGGCCTCCGGTGGTGTAAGTGCTATCAAGGAGACTCTGGATCGCACATGGCTGATAATTATTCCTAGGCTGCCGGTGCCACTTCCCTCCTCTTCGTCTACTCCCTCGACTACGCCCGTACCCGTCTTGCCAACGATGCGAAGAACGCCAAGAAGGGTGGTGAGCGTCAGTTCAACGGTCTCGTCGATGTCTACAAGAAGACTCTCGCCTCCGACGGTATTGCCGGTCTCTACCGTGGTTTCATGCCCTCCGTTCTTGGTATAGTCGTCTACCGTGGTCTGTACTTCGGCATGTACGACTCCATCAAGCCCGTTGTTCTCGTTGGTCCTCTTGAGGGTAACTTCCTGGCCTCTTTCGCTCTCGGCTGGACTGTCACCACTGGTGCCGGTATCGCCTCCTACCCTCTTGACACCATCCGTCGTCGCATGATGATGACGTCTGGTGAGGTAAGTTGATACACAGTCGATTTCCCTGTGTACTATGAGATACTAATCCACAATAGGCCGTCAAGTACAAATCCTCCATGGATGCCGCCCGCCAGATCATCGCCGCTGAGGGTGTCAAGTCTCTCTTCAAGGGTGCTGGTGCCAACATCCTTCGTGGTGTTGCTGGTGCCGGTGTGCTCTCCATCTACGACCAGGTCCAGCTCATCCTCTTCGGCAAGAAGTTCAAGGGTGGATCTGGTTAAGCGCCTCCCTCCTACCTCCGATACCCCTTTCTCGAACCATGTGGTGGAGCGTGATAGTTGCGTAGCGTGCAGTTGATGAGGGGCGCGGTGATAGCGGATTACTCCATGGAGCAATACCAAGCCCGCTTGGGCAGAAGATTGCTCTAGGTAACGAAAAGCACGACGGAGGTGGTAACCCACCCTGTACTTTACCTTGCCTGGCAGCCTCTTTTTCCCGTGTACTACAAATCGTCATCCCGGCTTGCATTTGTTTTTCCATGTTTTTTAACTGTACACCGGTGTTTGCGTTTGGTGAATGCGGGGAAAATAGTCAATAGATGTTTGTCGATTTTCTTAATACTTGTGTTGCTATCTAGTGCACTGTCTCTGCTTCAAAACTGAGAGTTCCACAGCATCGCCACGTCATACCTTTCGGCTTTGAGACGTCATATGTCTACTTGTTCCTAACAGCCTTCCACGCCGCCTCCTCACCCTTCTTCAACGCCTCCCCAGCCCTCGTCAACAAATTCCACGCAGTTTCTCCCACACCACTTCCGGTCGACTCATCACTGCCAGTACCTTCATGTTGGGCCTGCTGCTGCCATCCCGGTGTTCCTCTTCCTCCTCCAATGTGGTCCGGCGCTTGCATGTATCCGGGTGGATGCTCCAGGCTAGGTCTTTGATGTGGTTCGGTTGAACCAGTTTGCGAGGGGATAGCGCCGCCAGAATGCGCGTGTTGGTACGGAGACCCAGCCGGTCCGAGGGGAATTGTTGTTGGTCCAGGAGCGTTGTTTTGTCGGGCAGTAGTCGAGATCGTGGTCGAGCGGCCCGCGAGCTGCGAGTCTGTAGGCGGAGGGATGCCGAGTTGTGGTGGTGGGCCGTGGGTCAGAGTCGTGATGTGTGTTGCTGTGTAGCCTCCGTCTCCATGACCACCTCCTGCTGTCGCTGTTGGTGTTGGGCCTGGGATTGCGCCTGGTTGAGGTGGTGAGGGTGTTCCGGTCGTTTGTGCTTGTGCGGCTTCAGGGGAGGATGTTGGAGGGATGGGGCGGGCGCCTGGTTGGGGCGGCGGTGGTGCTGTGTCGTTCGATGGGTTATATGTTGAGGCTGTGGTTGTGGCGGGCTGGGAGAACGGGGTGGTGCGTGTGGGAGGGGGGTTGGCGGTTTGGGGGGTCGATTCGGAGGGCGGTTTTGCTGCTGCTGTGGAGGTGGAGGTGGTGTCTGAGGTGGGTTTTATGGGGTCGTCTTTGTGGAGGCGGATGGGTGGCATTATGGTGTAAAGGTAACGTTAGCTCTTGGGGTAGAGGCTAGTGATCGAAGTGTTTCGTGTTTGGAGGAGAAATCTTCAAAGATATGATTGCGTTGAAGATGGGTTTGGGCTCTGTTGTTGCCTGGCTCTAACTGCGTCGGTAGTTCCATTCACGGATGGACTGGATGCCGTTTTGGGCGATGATGTCACCGATGCAGGGTATTTAGGGTTCAACTCGACAACCCGCACATCGCACCTCCCTACGCAGGGACTAGTGATTGCTTTGGGTGCAACTATTATGGCAAGCAAAACCTAATAACGGGTCGACTTGCATCACAGGTCGGTGTTTCATATAGTCTTGTGACTATTTGCTATACATTTTGCAAGATGCCCAAATGATGGCTGCGTTCGCCTGCTATCCATATCTCGGATTCGCTAGTCCGGGGTCTCAGTAGGAATGTTTATATCCAGAAGAACAGTAGTGCCATTATATTAAACATGCTATAGCCCTGGTATAACGCCACAGAATGCGGTATTTCAAAGCACCCCACGCTCAAGGCCCAGATACTCTTACACGAGCGATGATCAACACTGCAGCTTGACGATTCAACACAAGCATGAACATAACATGGGCTCGTCACCCTGTCGAACTCAACAACACCCGCCCCAACCTTGCTGTTTCTTGCCTCTTGCCGCATCATTCATACCCAGCTTGACGGCGTTTCTATTCCCACCTCCTGCTCCAGGGCCCTTGACACCAGATCTCCTGTCGTTGAGATCGTACTTGCCAGCCTCGATATTCTGGTATATCCGCTCCGCCACCTCAAGGAAAGCCCGCTCTACGCCTTCTCCAGACTTCGCCGACGTCTCGACGTACTGCATCACTCCATTTGCCTTGCACCATGCCTCCGCCTCCTCTCTTGTCACTTGGCGCCTGTTTTCTTCGTTGGAATCGGAGACGGTGGATGCCGACGCGAGATCGCTTTTGTTTCCCACCAAGACGACGACTATGCCTTCCTCGGCGATTTGCCGGAGATCGTTGAGCCAGCTCGTTGCACTGAGGAAAGTATTCCTTCGCGTGATATCGAACACCAGCAGTGCGCCTGATGCGCCGCGGAAGTAGCTCCTTGTAATGGACTTGTATGTTTCTTGGCCAGCCGTATCCCATAACGACAGTTTCATGTGCTTCTGCTGCTGCTGTTGTTGCTGCTGCTGCTTGGAGGGCTGCGCTGGAGGCGTCGCGGGAGTCTTGGAGGGGTTGTTGATGTTGAGTGCGAGGGAAGCTGGAGGGCCGACGGGCACTATCCGTGAGCCGAATTCGACGCCGATGGTCACATCGTGATGGGGGGAGAATCGGCCCTCGCAGAGGCGGATGGTCAACTGTTCTCGGAGGTCAGACGATCAGCTCCATCGCAGGGAGTACATAATCTGGAGAGACGTACACTTGACTTGCCGCAGCCGGAGTCACCTAACGACACTATCTTCGCAATGTAATCCCATGGTTGAGTCATTTGGATTTGGTATATGCCGGTGATAGCGGCGTACCTAAGTAGGGAGGAGCGGAGGAGGTGCAAGGGTGGAGGTCGGAGGTGGGACGCTAGAGTTCGGCAGAGCTTAAGGTTGATTCGTGGTGCGAGCGGAGTGCTAGGTAAACCACGGGATTCGAGGACAAGGCGAGGAAACGAGTCGATGTATCGGTGGAAGGCTTGGTGCGTCTGAAGTGTCTGAAGGTATACCTACATAGCTTCGCTGTCCTTGTGCTGGTGGCACCCCCGTCGAGTGTGGCTGATGCTGTCATTGTTCTTGGCATGCAGGGGTTATTCGTACTGTAAACACATCCTACAGTTCTTCACTTCTGCACCATGATCATAAATAATAAGCGATGTTGATTTCTTGGTACCAGCATCTGATTGGAGTAGTGGCGCACCGTCATGTAAAATGTGGTGGGCATGCCACTTAAAAATGCTAATGCGTTTCGCTCACACATCCTCTTGTAAACCAGGAAGAGCGTAGCTACTGTTCATTCGGGTAGAGGGAAACCCATCAAAGACTTGATCTGGCGAGACACTTCTTTAGATACCCCAATAGTGAGAATCACGGAGTTCTTTTGTTGATACCTCATTTCCATCGATCGGATCCAAGGGCCCACCAACACATGCCATACAGAAAAAGAGTAGGGAAGAAACGAGAAGCGAAGGACTCCCTACACCTGACGCACAAGAACTAGGGCTCCGAGTCAACGCGAGATGAGCTTAAGAGAGGCCCTCACCGTGTCAAATTGCGGGAGGTTACTGGAGAGGCATCATCTCCAGCTGATACGATCAAGTACTTGTGGGAGTGCTCATTTAAGAGTCAACAACATCAGATCGTCTCAAGGATGCCAGTTCCAAATTGAATATTGAGGCAGAACCACATACGTAAAGGTCAAGTCAGGCACAACGACGCGGTCAGCGACTTGAAGTCGATGTAGAGTAGCTTCATCCCAGACGAGTTAGCGCCTTGGCATGGAGTATCACAACTTGCCTGTTGCGGGCAAGGCCAGGCCTTGATCCGCCAGTGTAGTTACATTCATACATATCTCCCCGCAACGCTGCTCCTCTGTCCTCCTGCACACCTGTTTTCCCTAAAATCTTCACCTCAACCTCGACACTCGATACCGGATATAGAACCCGTCTCACAGTCTGCCTGGCGAGAACGAGCACCACCGCCCTTCTGCATGCCTTCGGGTCTGGCGTCATTGTTATCCCGCGCTGCCTGCCGCCTCACCGCTGACGCCCGGTCCTGAGTCAACCGCAACCACCGCCAGGTCGCCTCTTTCAGGACAGCAACAGCAGCAGGAAGCTGCCCGAGTACACCTGCGTCCCCTCACGCGCCTCACCCATCATGTTCTCTGAATGTAAGCCGCTCCCGTGCTCTTATCGGGCGCATGTGATCACAGGCTGCTCTGCCAGAGTACCACCTGTGAACACACGGTCTCTGCCAGCGCGTGACTGACACATCATACAGATGCCTCCAGATTTCTCTCCCAGTCGCAGTCGCGACTATCACTCGGACAACCAGATATGTCCTTCACCCGCAACGGCACAGATAGGTACCAACCGTCTTCGCGACCAAGGACAACACCAGCGCACCGACAGCGAAGAGCCATGCAGAACCCCTATGGCTCTCAGGCAATATCGCGGTTTGCCTTCGCCTCTCGTACATCAAACGCGCCAGCCCCGCTGTTCTACTCTGCGACGGACGACTTTCGCGAAGAAGATGACCACGAAGAGCACGATCGTGAGATGGCGGACCACTACGCTTTACAGCGTTCGCGACGACAGTTCGGAGGCGGTAATTTGACCGAATCCTCAGAAGCAGATGACGACGTAGAGCGAAGATCAGACCGCACTGTGGATGGTAGCAGTGTTGACGGCGAACGCCCGGGATATGGCTTAGGTCGAGGGATTAGGAGCTCCTGGGAAGGGGAAAAGGCTGAGCCGCGTGGCAGATCTACGGTAAATGCGCAAAGAGACCAAAGCGAGAGGGATCAAAGTATACCTTTCTCAGAAACGAGCACGACCAGCGGGAAGGGGAAGGATAAACTTGTTAACGTAGAACTTGCCTCTACGATCAGAGGCAGCGTGGAGGGCTTCGAAAGGGATGATGTACTGGCAAACACCGACGATCGGCCACCATCCTTCCAACAGCTCAGAAGCAAGCCCAAAGGCAAGCGGCTCCGAAGCCCACTGAGGTCGCAATTGCCC
This sequence comes from Westerdykella ornata, assembly GCF_010094085.1. Classification (NCBI taxonomy): domain Eukaryota; kingdom Fungi; phylum Ascomycota; class Dothideomycetes; order Pleosporales; family Sporormiaceae; genus Westerdykella; species Westerdykella ornata. The sequence continues at coordinate 117,942 of NW_022986897.1, forward strand.
ATTCCAGAGGAAACCGACGAGGACACCCTATTGCAACAACCGCATCCAATGGGAATGGGTATGGATCGCGAGACCGCATCCCAGGCGGAGGCGATGGTCACGCCCACAACATCTCTGAAGAACAATTTATTTTGGGCTGAACTGTTCATCATCGCCCAATGTGCCATTATCGGGGTCTTCGTTATCTCCATCTTTCAAGAGACAGCCCCGGACAAGAAACACCCGCTCGGCGACACAATTTACACTGTTCTGCACGCATCATTCCGTCTGATCGGTGTCTATTCGCTTGTCTCCATCCTGGTCGGCCTATTGTGGTTGTCTCTTTTGCGCTCGTTCGTGCGGTATCTACTTGTCCTCATTGTGGTCTGCGTGCCCGTCATATCTACTTCATTCTTCTTGTACCCACTTATTTCCAGTTATAAGGGTTACTGGCATGGCAACAGCGTTCAAGATAAGGCCATGCGCTGGTTGTCAATTGGCCCACTCATACTGACAGGATTCTGGGTCACCACCGTGTGGAAAGGGCGCCATTCTGTCAGTAGGGCGGCTGACATGCTCGAGTTCTCAGGCACCATTCTGAAGGCGCAACCTCCCCTCATACTAGTCGGCATTGCTACACTCTCCAGCGTCGTACTCTGGTCGTGGGCTTGGATGGGCATGTTCGTACACTTGTTCCTCGGAGGGCATTTTTCAAAGTCTGGGTCACGCTTCATCATTGATCTCAGCACTTGGTGGCTTGGAGTCGCCTTCTTCTTGGACTATTTCTGGGTCCTGGCCGTCATCTCTGGAGTACAACGCGCGACAACAGCAGCGGCCGTGTCCCAATGGTACTTTCATCGAAACGCCATACCTACTCCCGCTGCTCGGTTAGTGGTTCAAGAATCCGCCAGGCACGCAGTGACAACCATGGCCGGCACTATCTGCCTCTCGACCCTTTTATCTCTGCTCGTACGACTACCACTCATTGTCCTTCCTCGCCGGATCTCCAACCTCATCAGCATGTGCGCATACAACATCATGCCCACCCCGATCGCCGCTCTCACGAACCCCCTCACCCTTACTTATGCATCCATCCATGGCATCCCGCTCTCTCCTGCGGCACAAGGCTTGTCAAACCTGAGGCTCGTTTCGGTGAACTCGCCGACCACCACTTTGGGACCACGCTCTTTCTCCAAAGCTGGCTCCGCGCCTTCACTGGTTTCCTACCGTCTAGCCAAACTCTTTCTGCATGCCATACGCTGGGTAATTTCCATCGGGCTTGGTTTTGGCGGGTGGGTTTCGACAGCAAGAATGCTTCAGCTTGGGGACGGAACAGTACCATACAAAGGAAGCTTATATGCATACGTGGTGGGTTTGATCAGCGCCGCTATCGGTTGGGGCGCGCTCGGTGCCATGGAAGGCGTCGTGGGAAATATCTTAGATGCTGTACTGGTTTGCTGGGGAAGTGAGGCAGCCAGCAATGGCAGAAGCGGCCCGTCATATTGTTTAGATGCTGGGAGGCTATTTGGGGATGAATATAGGGGAGGAGGATATGAGGTTTAGTTGCTCGCATTGATCCTGATTGCATGGCTGGAGTTCGGGAGCATTTTTATTGTCGCCACTGGTTTCCAGCATAGACGAACGAGCAGTCTAAATGTTCTCACAGCTCACTCTATCCTAATTCGCGTCTACATCCCCAACCTCCGGTTAGATGTCAGTGACTGAAGTTACGCAGTGACCGGTACTCCACAGCCCAGCGTGCCAAGACATGACATGCGTCGCGACTTCGACGCGACGACGCGGAGGGAAGTGTTTATTTTCAGAACTCCACAATCCGGGAAAACATGCGACTATAACCTAATCCGATCCATATGGAGCGTGACAACCATGTCCTCGCGCAACCCGCCGAACCCCAGATCTTCGTCTACGGCTGAGCGGCGGACCGCAGCTGCCCACCATCTTGCTTCCTCAACACGGCCCCGCGTGGCCCCGAACGACATGAGCGGGGAGCAAGAGCGTCACAGCTCGGCCACCACACACACTAGGAAACAATCCGCTACTGGTGGCAGCGGTGAGAGACGGGTGGAACGGAAGGAAATTCGAGAAAAGGAGGTAACAATTCGGAGGGCACGCAGCCCTCTCAAACGTACGTCTGAACCGCGTGGCAATGCGAGGAGTCGGACGGAGAAGGCCTCTCGGGCTGCCGAGAGAACACCTGGAGGTGTGGCCGCAGCCCGTAGCTCTTCAGAGGAACCTCAGGGTATGTTACAGCGTTTTTCAACTATTTAAAGCAAGAATGGAACCGTAAAACTCAGCAATGGCTGACCTGAATAGCACCGTGGGAACCCCAGGCCATTCTCGTCCCGCATACCACTGCTCCGCTTGCAACCCGGATATCCATACCCCCACTTGCGTCTACAGCTCCCAATGCCCTCCAACCGCCGCCCCTAGCCCAAATGTCGCTCGAAGCCCAAGAATTGGCCATCATTGAAGACCTCATGTTCGTGTTTATGGGGTTTGAAGGACAGTATATCCGCTTCGTAGAATCATACAACCCGCATGAAGAGAAGGAACGGCTCGTGGGCCCTCAGTTCCGGATACTACCTGGCCTAGACCCGAGCCTACGGGACCTGACCAAGTCTATGCTGAAAATGGCGACTCACTATATTGCAGTGGAGGCTTGGGTCGAGGTGCTGTGTAGGGAGGAATATGGTGCCGTAAACCATGCTTTATGTGCTTCTGTACGGCGGTTGTTAAAAGACTATTTGATTCTGATAGCACAGCTCGAGCACCAGCTGCTAACCAACCCTTCCTTTACCCTTCACGTTCTGAATCTTCACACCAAACCGACCAGCCACATGCTATTCCAGCTGTACGTTACCGGTATCGAGTTGCTCAAAGCTAACGGGGTTCTTGTGGACGAGGACTCCGAAGACTCAGGAGAGGAAGAGGATAATATCGACAATATCCTGGAGTCATTGCAAGCAGGAGGCAATGTCCAGCTAGCTGTCAAGAAGATATGCAAAGGAGGCAGTGTGCTGGGACTCATCACGAAGCGACTTGCCTCCATGTCCGGGGATCCAGCTGCGCGAACACTTCTCACGACGCTTCTGCGGGAGGCAAGCCGGCCATATATGGCTATGCTGAATGAGTGGCTGCATCACGGGAGCATACGAGATCCCCACGCCGAGTTCCTGATAAAGGAACAGAAGAGCATAAAGCGAGAGAGACTTGACCAGGACTATACCGACGAGTATTGGGAAAAGCGATATACCATTCGAGATGCACTTGTACCGCCACAGCTGGAAAGTGTAAAGGACAAGGTGCTTCTGGCGGGCAAATATCTGAATGTTGTCCGAGAATGCGGTGGTGTGGACATAAGTAAGACGGTCCAAGATGTACCGACCAGTTTCGATGATCCCAGATTCCTGGACAATGTGAATTCAGCCTATGCGTATGCGAATTCCTCGCTCTTGAACCTCCTCCTCACTACGCATGCGCTACCAGCGCGACTTCGTTCTCTCAAACATTATTTCTTCCTCGATCGGTCGGACTTCTTCTCCTATTTCCTGGAGCTGGGGGCGTCTGAGCTTAAGAAACCAGCTAAGCACGTTAATATCGGAAAGCTGCAATCTTTGCTGGACATCGTTCTCCGCCAACCCGGTTCGGTCGCTGCAGAGGACCCATTTAAGGAAGACGTCAAGGTCGACATTAACGATGTTGGACTCACAAACTGGCTGATGAAGATTGTTGTCATCACTGGTCTGGATCAAGACCAGGCCAACAGTGCATCCATCACCAACTACATTACTCCCGCGGCTACGACCGCACCAGTGACAGACGACAGCAATATTACGGGGTTTCAGTCCTTGGTTTTCGATTACGCCATGCCTTTCCCTCTGTCCCTCGTCGTCAGCAGAGTGACGATGACGCGATACCAGCTGCTCTTCCGATACCTCTTAAGCTTGAGGCACCTCGAGACCAATCTGGTAGAGTGCTGGGGCGAGCAGGGGAAGCATGGAGCGTGGAAGCACCGATCCAAGAATCCTCGAATCGAGCTCTGGAAACGGAAAGCGTGGACCTTGCGGGCACGCATGCTGGTGTTTGTTCAGCAGTTGCTTTACTACTGCACGGCAGAGGTGATAGAACCCAACTGGGCCTCCTTTATGTCCAGGCTCAATGCCGAGGGCAAGGAGGAAGGGAAGGGCAAAGGAGAAGCGGAACATGGCAGCGCATCGCAGGTGAAGAGGACAGTGGACGAACTGATGCAAGATCACATCGACTTCCTGGATACCTGCTTGAAGGAGTGCATGCTAACCAACTCCAAGACGCTTCGTGTACGTCCGCAGTCTCTACAGGGAATCTGAGAGAAATCATTCGCTAACGACAAGGGCAGATCAACAACAAGATCATCGGCACCTGTAACATGTTCGCTACCTTCTCCCAGTCTCTTTCCCGTCACCTGGTCGTAGCCGACCCCGACCTCTGCGCCCAAGTCAACGCCAAGTACGCCGCCCAAAACGCGCAGTCTGGCCAGGGTACGAAGCCGTCAGGTGCTTCTCAACGACACTCGAAAGCAGGCGCCCAGCTCTATGTCTATGATCCACAGCGGGTGGACAAGATGTTTGACATGCTGGGCAAGTACGAAGAGAACTTTGCGCGACACCTCAAGATCCTACTCGACACGCTGAATTACCTAGCGGCGACGGAGACGGTGGTGTTTTTGAGCCTGTGTGCGAGGTTGAGCAGTGCAGGCGAAGGGGGGCTTATTGCCAGTGCGCCAGAGGGCGTGTTTGGAGTGTAGTTGGGCTGGGTTTATGTAAGTTATGAGACGAGCAGGGAACCTTTCTATCATCCAGTTGGTCATGGGCCATGGAGTTATTCGGGACGGCACTGATCACACTTGGCCAACACATGTCTGAATAATGGGCAGGGAAAAGCGGAGTTGAGTGGGATATGGATGTCCCTGTTCCGCATGATATCACGAGCATATCTGCTTTTCAAATAACGATATGAGAACGAACTGTCCAGCAGATGCCGAGAACACGGTTCTAAGCGGGCAAAAGGAAAACCGAGGGCTGCAGACGTGGATGTGGGCGGGACAAAACGTGGGAGGTGTTGACTGTGCAAGCTTGCGTGCATGGTGGCGCTGTGAATTGGGCGTTGGTGATGCGATGCAAGCCGACATGCATACCTCGAAGGACGAACACATGTTTCTTCTTTCGAGGATTGTAGCTGAGTTCATTATGGACGACTATTCCTAAAACCTACAAGGCTCGCGGCACCTATTGGAGGGTATAGGTACATAGGTACATACTCCGTACAGTAGTAGTATGTAAGTAGGCCTCGTGGTAAATACCCCGCAGACCGGCGTGCTGAACAGGTCAGAATCAGATTTTCCGTTGAACCATCCCCCACCCTCGTCCTACGTCACACGCGCGGTAATGCGATCGCGAGAAACCGGAGCCATCAACCGCCGGGACTCCGCACACCTCCATCTATACACAGCAATGCTATAGTATCCACTCACCTCCCGTTGCGCCCTAGATCTACGGTTCCCACCACAACGTTTCATGCATGCCTCCCCCCTCGGCTCGCCCTCTTCTCCCTCGCTCTCGCCAACAAACCCGTCCTCTACTACAGATCCCGCGAATCCCGCGACCATGACCTCCAACACGCCCTTCTTCTCCAACTTCCTCGCCGCCTTCCGCGCCCAGAGCGCCTCCATCCAGAAAGCCGCCGCGACCGCCGCCGGCGCAGCGCCAGGAGCAGCAACAGCATCGGCGGCGGCAGCGGCGGCGGCGGCGTCGCAGCAAGTAAGCACCTCGGCACCGCCGCCGGGAAGAACGACGATAGCAGCGACGAAGGCGAGGAGTCTGTCGCCGTCTCCGGGACCTACGACGGCGGCCGTGCAGGGTAGTACTACCTCCACTACCGCTGCTAATACTACCACGGGTCACGCCCATCATCGTGGAGCAGGAGGAGGAGGACATCACCACCATACGCATCATACCCATCACCACCACCACGCTCGACAGCATACACAGCACCACTCGTTCCACCCGTCGCGCCAACACACGCCCCCGACGTACACGCGCTCGACGTCCCCGGCGCATACCACGACTCCGCTCGTCGGCGGCGCCAGCAGCGGCGGGAATCCAAAGACCCCGGGTTTCCACCATGCTCATCCTCATCCGGCGGCGATTTCGATCCCAGGGCGACCGCGCGATCGGCGCGGGAGCGATAGTTCGAGCGATGGCGGCGGTAGCGGTGGTGGTAGCGGTGGCGCCGGGAGGTTCAGAGAGGTGCTGGGCGGGGAGAAGTGGTACATTGGCGGGCGGACGGCGGGTGGGGAGGAACGGTTTTACAAGTTGGGGTTGGTGAGGAGGGAGAGGAGTGTGGACCGGTTGAGTTTGGATCGGTTGAGCGTTTAGGGTCTAGGGGGTTGGAGATGGAGGAAGGGGAAGTGTGGAGTGGAGTGCATAATGGGCGTTTTGGGAAGGACTATTGTTTTGGGTTTGGGTTATGGTTATGGGCGGGTATATATGGGTTTGGTTGCGTGGATGGGTGTCTGGGTAACGGGGAATGGGAGAGGATGGGTACATATGGGTCGCATTGGGTCAATCGGATGAGTAGAGCCTGTCAGCCTTGAATAAAGACGCATACCTTTGTGGGGAATATATTGTTCCTCCTTGATACTGGTCATCTTTAAAGTCCATGGCGGAAAGAATGATGAGCGTGATATCAACGGCTAACGACAAACCATCTCAGGTTTTGTTGGCTAGATTTTTCTTGACTGAAGTCTCAGGTCTTGTTACGTACTGTAGGTCAAGTATATTGATGGTATAAATCCTACTAGTCAATTTCATTGGTTTAACTCCGGCATCATCTTTCATCTGCCATCTATCAAGGATTTCACGTCACGTCACACTAAACTTCCTCCGCACTTCTCCATGTGTTTATTAGCAGCTATCTGGGAAAAGACCTCGAGGGAGGTGGTGCAAGAGACAAGGAGAAAGTAACAAAGAGAATAGAGAGGCAGGTATGAGGAACGGATGAGAAGAGTGTGGACCTGTTATACGATTGAGAACTCGCAACTGCACGGGGGGTTTAGCTTCACCCCAAATGCGCATCTAGGAAAACAAGACAGTGACACTTGCTATGCAGGAGAAAATCTATTCATACCTCGCACGCTCTCGTACTATACACCGCATCCTCCTCCCCTTTCTCCATCTATGTACTGATACATCTTCCCCATGCGAACCCCAACCATAACTCACTTTTCCCACAAAAGCCTCGTTTTCCGCTTAGAACGGGTTATCCTCGGGCGCAATCTCCTTCTTGAAGAACGGCTCCAGGAACGGGATCTTGAGGATGATGTCGTCCCGCACGCGAGGCACCTCGGCGAAGAAGAAGAGGGCGAAGATGCCGGCGACGCCGCCGAAGCCGCCGAGGAGGGTGCCACTGGAGATGTGTCAGTAGGGTTGTGAGATATGGTCTGGGGGGGTAGTTGGGATTCGAGGAGGAGGGATAAGTGAACGGTTGGGGAGGAGGTGTAGACGATGTTCCTCGGTTCGAAAAGGAAATATGTGCCGACGTACTATTTCACAGCAGTCTTGAGCGTGATGCCGTGCCAGTGGGGCGCAGTCTTGTATCTGCATGTACGCGTTAGCCTTATTCCATCGACCTCTCTCCGTCATGCCGCAATGCGCAATCCTCTCCTCTCCAATCCACCAGTCATCCCAGTTGTGCTTCTTCCACGCTTCCCAATCAATATTTCCACCCTTTCCATGCATTCCATAGCACAAACGTCGTCGCCGGCCCCTTTGATACTGAACCAGATATCAACCTCGGGGAAAAGGAATGACCTACGCAGGTGCAAAAGGACTCTTATAAGCCGCATACGGCGCGCCCCTGGAAGACTACATCCTCGTCAGCCGATTGTCCATCAACTCTGCCCACTTCATCCGCTTCCATCCGCTTCCGACTGTTCAATGGCCCCTCATCCACTTCTTCTCCATTCCATCCGTCATCGGGGTTTTCGCGGGGGTTCTTACGATAGAGGTAGGAGTGCGGCCGAATTGCGGGGGCGCGTGCTGGCCGGTGAGGGACGAAGCTCTTAGCGACATTGTGAAGGATGTGATGGGGCGCTGTTCGTGGGAGGAAGCCGGTGGTGAGGTTTGCGCTGAGGTGCTCGGGAAGCTTGGAAATGGCGGGAGAGGTCGCTGGATGCAGGGCTTGGCGGTGTGAGCGGCCAATCAGAGGACGGAAATAACTACGACAACTATGGATAGCATCATCAAATGTACACAGTACATGATTCAAAAACTTGAGCAGATTTCTTCATGATTGAATTAGGTGTCATTGGATCACATATCTTCTGCGTCCTCCATTGGAGGACAATTGTTTCGTCTTGTATTGACAGATCCGTCTGGTTACTGGTGCATCGCTGCTGGAGAGAGCGTAGATGTTGATCTATGTTTGTCACTCCGTGTCCGCTCAAATACCTTTTCATTCCTGCTCAAGACGCTTTCTTGACTCTGGTCTCAAAGCCAACCCTAGAGCACTAGTTCGTCGGTAGCCTGCCCACTACCTCCTCCATCTCCTCATCCGTATAGATCCTAAAGCCCTTCTCCTTTGTTACACTCGCCAACTGCACATTCTTGCTATCCAACTTCTCCTCCATGACCTGCTTGAGTGTCTTGAGGACCAGCACTTCAGCTTCGGCTAGCGTGAGCGACTTGTGGAACTCGTTTTGGAGCTCGGCTTGGGCGCCCTCGGAACCGGAACCGATGGCTTTGGCATCGTACCGGTAGAACGTGCCGGAGGGTTCGGCATGGTAACTGGACATATCAGCGCTGCCATTCCTAAGTTATGTCCAAAAGAAAGTCAAAGACGCACAGGCTCGGGCCGTCCTCGTCATATCCCGCAATCAAGAGTGCCACACCGAACGGTCTTGACATGATGCTCTCCTCTCCCTCTGCGCCCTCGCCAAACCTCAGCGCCAGATCGCATATCGCCTGTGTGCAGCTTTCGACTCGTAGCGGCTCATTATAATGAAAAGCATGGTTCTGAGATTCCACGCGAGCGTGCTCTACCATGCTCCGCGCGTCGGCCTGCAGTCCGGACATGGCGCATCCAATGTGGCGGTCGATTTCGACGATCTTCTCGACGGAGCTGGTCTCGAGGAGGGTGGAGGTGACGCGCTTCTCAACACCTAGAATGACACCCTCGCCTGTGGCAACACCGATTGCTGTTGATCCGAGCTTGATGGCTTCTAGGGAGTATTCGACTTGAAAGAGACGGCCTTCGGGAGAGAAGGTGCTGTGGGAGGTGAGTTTGAGACGGTAGAGCGGGAGGGTAGGAGATCACGAACTTGATGCCGCGGTCTAAGTGACTTATGTTAGCAATATGCAAAAAATCAGGCGTAGGGACTGCTCACCATATTCGCTGCGTGCTATGAACTGGCGAGGTCAGTGAGGTGAAGCTCCAGCGGGTGTTCAAGCCGCGTACCATATTGATTGAGTGCTTGTGGCAGAGTCTGGCAAAACAGATATATGACAGCTAGAAAGTGCGCAGAGGAGGCAATAAGAGGAAGCGAAGGCCTAGTTACGGGAATGAGAGCGAGGTGTTGTGGTGTTGTCCTAGTGGAGCTTGCCCCAGGATAGGCAGACTAGGTGTGCGTACCTCCGAAGCTTTGATGCCAAGGCACTAGTGGACATAGCAGAGGACGACCAGCTACATTGCACGTCGGCTTCTCTTCTACAACGATATGCACACATATTAATATCAGGATTACTATATTTACATGATATTCGCTTTCAAAATATTTGTCCAAGTCTAGAGTAGAGCATTACAACTTCAACACGTCTCACGCCTCCTTGAACGGACATCCCTTGTCGGCGCTCAAAGACTTCGTCCTCTCCTTCACGACCTTCCATGTCAGATCCATGAGTCTCTCCCCAAGCCCATCATCATTTGCCAGATCCGATCCTTTCTCGACGATGGCAGGTGGGCATATGTATTGACCACTTTTGCCTGTGGTCGTCGCGGCAAACATGGTGGAGACAGCGCCTTCAAACTGGTCCTTCTTGAAGGGATTCAGTACATGAGAGACTCCGTATCCCCCTCGCGGATATGCGTCGTGGATATGCTCGGTCGACTGCCTCGTCTCAACCACGCCGGGATGCGTGGCATTGACCAGAATGTTCGGGTACTTGGATGTAAGATGCCGTGCCAGATATTTGGCATAGAGGATGGCCGCCAACTTAGTTCGGCCGTAATTTCCTTGTGGTCCGTCATCTCTGTTCAACTCCTCCAAGCTCTCGAACTTGGTGTCCTTCGGTGCATTCTGGTGGGCGTTGGATGCCAGCAATACGATGCGGACCTTGTCGCCCTTGTTTGCAGTCTCCTTGAGCTTGGGGAGAAGGTGGCTCGTCAGAATCACTGGGCCGAAGTGATTGACGGACATGTGGCGGTCGACTCCGTTTCTATCAAGGGTGTGTGCCATGATACCCCTTCCGGCATTATTGATGAGGATGTCCAACCTGTCCGTCTTTTCAGCTATCTGGAAGGCCACCTTGCTCGTTTCCTCCCAGTCGGTCAAGTCGCAGTGTAGCCACTCCACCCTGTTGGCGACTCCTTCACCCAGCTCCTCTTTGATCGCATTGATAGCGTCTGATGCGATATCCTCTGACGGAGAAAGAATGAATAACTTGGAGATGTTGTGTGAGAGGAGTGTGTGTGTAATGCCGTAGCCAATTCCCTCCGATCCGCCTGTTACTACAGCTACCTTTCCCGAGAGATCCGGGACTTGGTCGAGGGAGAATTTGCCATCCTCTGGCGCGAGGGCATTGCCGGGAATGACCTTTCCCAAGTTCTCTGCGACAGTGGTTCTGATAGTCTCCATGGTTGAGCGAGCGCGAATCGTGCCAGAAAGGTGTGTTTGAATTTGGAGAGAGAGCCGGTTGCTTGGAGTCAACGGTCGAGGTCTGAATTTCAGAGATCTAATTGATGTCGCTGAACGGAAAGGTCTTAACAGCATGCTCTGTCGACTGGCCATGGCCCTATCTTTATCCAGGCGGATAAGGAGGCGTGCACATGCACATCAGGTTATAAACAAGGCAATTGCAAATTCCGATGGTTACATTGCCGCAATCCATGACGCCGAGTGCAGACGACCTTCTACGATGATCGTAAAATCCATTTCCTCAAGTCACTAATAGGACTCGCGGTGATGTCACCATTGACGCGTAGACCGACTTGGCTTGGCGTCTCTTTCCTAGCGCGTCTCCTTATCGATAACAACCTCCCGCTCCTGCCCTGCGACTTTGCGGCGTCCGACCTGACTTCGAAAACACAATTAAAAACAACATCACAAAGGGAGTGCTGGGTTGGCGACTATAGTGCCGGAGGTACCGTGTACACTATGGTGGGACAGGTACGTCCACAGGTGTGTCAAGCTCACTCTGTGCAATAGTCAGCGCTAACCAGATGTAACAGCATAAGGATTCTGCTCCACCCACCCCGGATGCGACCATATCAGCAAGACATTCCTCCGTTGATCACGTCCGCAATTTGCGTCACCAAAACGGTACGCCGGTACAGACCTCGCCACACGTAGATTCTCCCGAAGATCCTGATGCCACAACTGCTCGCATCAACACCGAAATCACATCACTCCTCCGACGACAGAAAACCCCCCACAGCCGTTACCCGCCCTTCCACAGCGGCAATGGTACATATACACACGTCCTCAGACCATCCAAAGTGAAGAAGACGCTGGCGGAACAGAAGGAAGATCCGAGCACGCTACAAGTACTCCCGCTAGCGCCCAGTGCTCGTTCAGATCGATCCGCGAGGAGTCGGGTATCTGCTCTCCCGGACGAAGTAACAGCTGCGTTTGAGATCTTGAGAAAAGCGCTTGCAGACAAAGAGAAGATTAAGTCTGACACTCTGTCACCCTTTGATCGCTTTCAGGCGCTTCCTCTTCCAAATCAAGGCGTAAGATTCTCAGACCATGGTGGCAGTGATGACACGACGATGAACGGAATATCCAGTGATGGAGAGCGGAGGAACGGCTGGATTTCGTTGCCATCCTCGCGCAAGAACAGTGTTGCAGACTCTCTATCATCGGGCATCACACCGCATTGGACGGCTCCCGCTCAGGGTGGAAGCGCCCAAGCAGCGCAGTCTCCGGCGTACATGCTGAATGTTCCTAGAAGCAATGTTGGGCAAAATGCACCGCCTTCGAACGGTATCACTAGCCTTGCAGAAGGTCGAACTACAACCGGTGAGCACAACATTCCCAGCGGACCGAACAACAATGCTCGAGGAAGTGATGTCGCCTACAATCCGTACCGCGATCCGCGCAGAAGAGGCCGTTGAAGGGGACCACTGCACACAAGCGAAAAAGGCGATCAAGTGTCTGCCGAGACTGCCCGAGCACGGAGCGTCCACCGAAGGGGTGGATCTTGCCGAAGCAAAAGAGAAGCGCAAGGGCCGCCGGCACTCCCCCGAGGGGGATATCACCAGCAAAAAGATGGACAATCTGGGAATTGAACCCAGGACCTTTCCCATGCTAAGGGAAAATCATACCACTAGACCAATTGCCCGACGGTGAATTGTTGGAGGGTCTTTGCTGTCAAAGTTTATGTTCCCTGCAGTATTCAGCCCTCTGGACGGAAACCAAAATCATCACGATAGAGCATAGTTGGCAGGTCTGAAAGAAGGATGTTCTACTGGCGGCAGCAGGAGCGGAAAACTTGGATGGGGAGTCCGGCTCCGTATCGTGCAAAATTTGCCCGGCGGTGTGCGTTCTAATTCATCCTCGGCCAACCGAACCATGGGCCACTATTTCGCACGTCTCCTCTTGGCGTCAAGGACAAATTATGGACTCAGGATGGTACACATACAACAGGAACCAGTTAGTAGGTGTCAAATAAATTCTGCTCTACTCTATACACGAGAACACAATGTGTTCCTTAAGGCGCTGTCTCACTCTGTTATTCTAAATGCCGTCACAGGGGTGCTGTTCTACACCAGCACCTCTACACAGCAGCCGAATAAGCCTCGCGGCTTAGATTCCGTGCACACCATTTCTACAACAGGTCTGGCTACATACTCATCAGTTCCAGGCCCATTCCAGAGCAATGCTCCATTCACAGTGCTGTTGCTTAATATCACGGTATATCTTAAAGATCCTTGTCGAAAAACAACTTCGGACGACCATGGGACCCTCCTCACGTCAAACGGCACTAAATTACATAATAATATATGCAACGATTTCGACTCGTACTGCTTTACTGACAACGTGTTCATAGGAAGATTGTATGTCGGGGCTCACCATGCGCTTTCCAAAGCTTCTCTAGTCTTGTTAAACAAATCCTCCAAGCCGAGCATCATTAAACCCTAATCTGCTTCCTTAAAGTCTTCGTCCACCTTGTACGAAGACGGCACTATAACTAACTTCTATTCTCTGTAACTTTGTCAAAGAAATGTCGGCAGAGGTCATTGGAAGGAGCATCCTTGGGGTGGGAAATGTCGGCTTATCTGTGAACTCGACTTAAACAAACCCTCTTGGTCAGGCTTTGGCAACGGCCTGGGAATGCGTCGCTAACATCTTTAATCGCGAACTTGGACCTCTCAGTCCACCCACTGTGTCTGTTCGTCTCGATTACATGAAGCTCGTGTGTGGAAAAATTCCCTTGCTCCATTCGAAGCCAATCCTGGAGTCAAAACCCGCCGGGTGATGCTCAACCTAGCGCATCATATTAGCTTTAACTCACTCTACGGCTTTTGCCTTTCTCTTCCTCTCCTCCTCCAAGATGATCTACCACCACTCCACTTCTCACAAGCACCAGTTCATCAACCCTGTCCATGGCATATTCGACCCGCATCCAAGTCTTCAAGCTCCCGGTACTCGTATCGAGCTCCCAAACCCGCGATCGTCGGTGAAATCGCTCTCCGCCGTACGAACAGTATCCCCCGAACCCAGTGCAACCTCCATAGCATAGCCAAGGGCCCGGGTGAGGGATCTTGCCGCCATCCTGCTGGGGTTGTCTCAATAGAGCGCAGAAATCGTTAACGTGATCATGCCCGCAACCTAATGCTAGTATGCCCTCTTTGACCAAGGCGTCGTAGAAATGGGAATTCAAACTGGGGCCCTCAGTCGGTTCCCTCCGATGGCCGCTGCGTATACTAAGGTAGCGGTCTTCTTTGAACTCGGGGAGCGGGATGTGTTGGAAAGCTAGAGACAGATGAAACCGGTTGTCGTTATTGTCCTTGTCCTTCTCACGCGCGCTTCGGTGTGCTTTGGAAGTATTCAGAAACCAGTCGATTTGGCTTTGCTGGATAGGATCATAGTCGGGATTGCGTATCTTGCTTGGTATTTGACCGTGCGAATCTAGGAAATATAAAGTCGAAAGCGGGAACTGTGACGGGGCCGGGGCTAGGGCCTGAAGGTAGAAGTTACCAACACCGTCGACTTGCTCTGGGCCTGGCTCGCAGAGGCTAAAAGGCAGATCTCGAAGTATTGATATCTGTGCCTTTCCTGTAATCTAGTTAGCAAGATTAGAAGGCTTATTAGGATTGCATAATTATCTTGCGAAGCAGAGCAATCGCTAGCTCCGCGTGATTATAGAAAATATTACTTACGTGGTAATGCGTGGATGCCCTCACTATCATGATTTCCAAAGACGGCTGCGAATGGGATTGAACGGTCGATGATAGGAGCGACCACCTTGAAGAGAGCAGATTGGCTGTCGGGGATGTCGTGGTGCAACTGGTCTCCCGTGAGAATCACCAGGTCTGGTTTCTCGACATCCAAGATCTTTCCAATGAATTCTACCGTAAGTGGGTCGGCTTCACTCTCTGGTAGATGGTTCCCTTGTGCATCGATAGCGTCTTTGCACACTCCAACACCAGTGACCATATGTGTGTCGGAGATCTGGACAATCTTGAATTTGCCATCCTCCCTGACTCTCAAAATCGGTTTAGCATCTAGTCTAGGCTTAGCCCTGCCGCGGAGGACACTCAACCTTGCAACCGGGACCTTTGACGGAGCGTTGAGTTGGAGCGCTGATCGCATGAGAGCCCATTGTGGCCTTGGGTCAACGGCATCTGTACCGAATAGAACGTCCACCTCTGTTACAGCCTGGTCAATCGTGCCAGAGAACTTGCTTCTCAGCAGCCAGATTCCGCCAGGTCGACTCTCCCATGAATGGCCTGAGCCTGGGTCAGGATGCGACTCGCCGACTCTGATATCTATAACCAGCAAATCCTTATCCTCAAGCTCATCCTCATTCTTTATTGCTACATATAGCCATGCACTCTGCGGAGATGTATATAGGTAGAGCTCCTTCTCTACACGCTGCCATTTCTGCGGGTCTAGATCGCAAGTAGAAGGAGGAGCTGTGGGAGAGACGGTACGGATGGTCAGATCCGTAACAACTGGGCAAGCAACAGCCATAGTAGGTATGGGGAGTGGATAGCGTCCCCGTTTTAGAGCAGAAGACTCCAAGAAAATCAAAAACACGAAGTATTACGGCTAGCAAGACAACTGTGACTAAGGCAGGCCTCAACGTAGACTAAGATGCGCCGGGTAGATGTTGCCACCTGTACCCTACCCTACTACATAGATCCTCGTACGGTGGACTATTAGCAGGTATCCGACCAGAATTCAACCTGCCTAAAGAAAGGTGCAACTATAAAGCTCTGCAGAATCCGTAGTATACGTACGCAGTAAAAGTACGCAGAGCAAGTACGCGGTACAAGTACGCAGTGTATGTACGCAGTACAAGACGTACCTGTCCTACAAACTCCCTTGTTCGCTTAGTACTGCCTCTTTTTACGTCTAACTAAACACAACTATAGGCGTAGGGTGTATTAACCTTCTAACTAGCCCTTTCTGCGCCTCCCTCTAGGTGCCCTAGTAGCGTAACTAGAATAACGTACTTGATAAGCGAGCGGCGCGGACAAGCGAGCGGTGCGCATCATGCGACCCAACTAGGTCAGAACACGTATAACTCAACAACATGAAGAGAAATAAAATTTCCAAGTTTATAGGGTTATTCTACAGAGTCATCTTGACCTTTTGAGCATGTTCTCATGTTATGGCCTATCCCCTTACATTTTCTACAGCGTCGACGAGTTGGTTGAGTACTCTCTACTAAACCACCATCTTGACTATCTTCCTGCAGTTCCTGAGCACCACGACGTGTCTGATTATCTAGTTCTTGGGCTTCTTGAACTGTAAGAGTCCCTCTTTTCTGTAGTCTCCTCTTTTTACATTGTTTCCGTCGTGTCATAGCTTCATTTGCT